>NW_026975220.1:0-119731 GCF_030014295.1 Loxodonta africana | reverse complement strand
ATTTGTGTTAACTGGGTTAAAAAAAAAAAAACCTGAGTTCAAACTTGTATAATAATTACAGGTGCATGAACCCCTTCTAGAATAAATAAACAATTGACCTAATTAGACAACATCTGGTTTAATTCATGCTCCAGAAATAATCACGACAAATGGGATTACTGTTATTGGTGAAATGGTTGGGTTATATCCTTGGAACTGGGCTTGAACTCTATCCTAGTTGATTGACAATCCACAAGTTTCATTGACTTAAAATGTGGGGATATTTCTCATTTATAATACCTCTTGGGTGTGAGTCAAGTGCAAATCTGCTCTGAATTATCATCTTTCCTATTTCATTTCTGGTTAGCAGCTCTTATGTTAGTCACTATCATGGCAAATGCATAGGAATATGGATGGAACCAGGTAAATGGCACTTAATTCTTCTGTTTGAATGTGGAATCTTTCACTTCATTCATATTCCATTTGCCCAGCAAGTCATATGGCAAATCCTGATGTGGAAGAGATGAGAAATACCCCACTACTCAGGATGCACCAAGGATAACCCTTTCCCTTGTTTCTAGGTATAGTGAATTAATCATACACTTCATATACCATTAGGTCTGTATTTGGCTTCCATATCATGTTCCTATATTAGTCATGGAATCGACTCGAAGGCACTGGGTTGGGATATTAGTCAGAATTTTACTACAATAATGATGCATAAAAGACAACCACAAAATCTTAGTGACACGTAATAAAAAGTATTTCATGCAACTCTATAGATGAGCTAGGTTTTGAGTTCAGGTTGTTTCCATGCATCTCTTAATTTCCTTGGACAAGTTGAAGGGGCGGCAGACACTTGAGGCAAGTTCATCTCATGGTAGAACTTCAAGCTTTCAGAGGAGAAGTCTCTTACAGACTAGGCTGGGAAACACCACACTCACACTCATATCCACATTGCATTAACCAAGTAACATGGCCAAGACTAGTGTCAATGGGTCAGGAAATATACTCCTCCCATGGAGACAGTGTAGGTCTGTGTGGGGGGGGGGTCAAGCAGGGGAATAATGTCAATATTTGGTGACTAATAATCTAATCTACACAAGTTGCATTCACTCATCCAAGAAATACTTTCTGGACACAAATCTTTTTTTCAGATACCAAAGCAGGATGTCAAAGTATATGCATTCTAGTTGTTGTTAGCTGCCATCAAGTTGGTTCCGAGTTACGGTGACTTTATGCATAATAAAATGAAAGATTGCCATGTCCTGTAACATCTTCATGATCTTTGGTATTTTGAGTCCATTGTTGCAGCTATTGGGTTATTCCGTCTCACTGAGGGTTTCCCCCATTTTGGTTGGCTCTCTACTTTACCAAACATGGTACCTTTTCCTAGCAATTGGTTTTTCCTGATGACATGTCCAAAGTAAGCAATTTGAAGTCTCACCAGCTGTCATGGATTGAATTGTGTCCCCCCCAAAATATCTGTCAACTTGCCTAGGTCATGATTCCCTTGTCCGATTCTATGATTGCCTATCATTTTACGATCTGATGTGGTTTCGCTAAGTGTTGTACACCTTATCACTATGATGTAATAAGATGGATTAGCAGAAGTTATGTTGATGAAATGTATAAGATCAGGTAGTGTCTTAAGTGAATCTCTTTTGAGATACAAAAGAGAGAAGTGAGAAGAGAGACATGGGGGCCTCATACCACCAAGAAAGGAGTGCTGGAGCAGAGCATGTCCTTTGGGTCTGAGATTCCTGCACTGAGATGCTCCCAGACCAAGGGAAGATTGATGACAAGGGCATTCCTCCAGAGCAGACAGAGAGAGAAAGCCTTCCCCTGGAGCCGACGACCTGAATTTGGACTTGTAGCCTACTAGAGAGTGACAGAATAAATTTTTCTTTGTTAAAGCCATCCTCCTGTGGTATTTCTGATATAGCAGCATTAGATGACTAAAACACCGTCCTAATTTCTAAGGTACATTTTGGTTGTATTTCTTCTAAGACTGAATGAGTAAACATTCATTCTATTGGGAGTCTATGGTATATTCAATATTCTTCATCAACACTGGAGTTTGCATGCATCAATTCTTTTTCTAGTAGTAGACAGAAATAGATACACATAATTACATATATAGTTAGATGGTGCCTTGCTCTCTGAAGAAAAATTAAAAAAGTAGGGTAAAGAACAAGATAGTAACTGGTTCAGGGATGAAGTCTCTCTATCATTTCTAGAAGCAGACTGCTCAAAGCAAATGAACTGGCTAAAGCCCTGAAATAAGAGATGAGTTAGTATCCAAAGAAGAAACCTCAGCAAAATGTAGCTGTAATACAATGAAAGAGCCCAGTGATGTAATAGGAATTGAGGAGCACACAACAATGGAGGCCAGGTGGAGTTGGGCCTTGAGTTTAATTTTAAAAGCTTTCCATTCAACTCAGGTTTTTGTAAAATTGAATAGAACCGTAATAAAATCTAACATACTTTAAATGGATTATTCCATGTGCTTTATGGTACAAAGATGGGCACAGTAAGACAATTTAGATAGATATTACAAAAGTACAGGTGAGTAAGTATGATGACTTGAACCATCAAGTACGGAAAATAGCAAAAGTAGCAAAATCCTGAAGACAATGAGCAAATGCTGAACAATGCATTCTTTGAGAGAACAGTGGAGTCAGGGATGCTACTAAAGCTTTGGTTGAATAAAGGCATCATTTATTGATAGGATGAAGATTGAGCAGGAAAATATCTTGGAGAGCCTAATCAACCTTTAAACTTCAAATACGTCAACTTTGAATACTTAACATATATCCTCATGGAGAGATTAACTTGGAAGTTGATATTCAACCATAGATTTCAGGGAAGAGATTCTATTTGGAGATATAAATTTGGTAGTTGTAAGCATAGAGATAGAAATTAAACAATGACATAAACGATTTAGTCAAATGAGAAGTCTGTTTATTTAAATAAGGACACAGCACTGTTCATTTATTACAAAATGTCAGGTATCTGGTAGGGGCTGTTACTTATTTTTTAGTACTACTCTAGCTACTATTGGGCCTTTACATACCTACGTAAGTTTTAGAATTAGTTTGTCATTTTCTTTACAAATTTTGTTGTGATTTTTATTAGATTTGCATAGAATATATAAACAGTATTGATGGAATTTAGTCTTCTTAACCATTAACTTTCTATATCTCAAGAATTATTGAGATCTACCTTCATGTCAATATTATAATTTTATCCGTGAAATCCTTGAGTGGATATGTGTGTTCATGAGTGTAGGAGTGTGTGCATGCATGTGTGTGTTCATATACACGTGTGTAAGTCTGTTCACAGATATACATTAACAAAATATAATCAATAAAATACCAAAAAAACACTGAATAGAAAATACCTAAACTAGAAAGCTACTGAACCATTAAAATCCAAAGCAAATCACTGTCATATAATTTTTATGTTACTTTTATCAAAATAGCAAGAAACTTGCAATTCTTATACTTTGTAATATATTGCAGACACAGGGCATAGTGAGGGTAAGGAGTTTCCAGGGGCAATCTCTAAGTTCAGTCTTTCCCTATCCCAAATTTCAAGATGAATAGATGTTGATGAGTCAGCAGAAATGTCTTCCCGCTCTTGTCTGGCTTTCATATTTGTGGTGCCTAAAAGTATTCTGTACCTTGTCTGCTGCACCCTTGGACTTGGACCCTGGGGCATGTGCCCTCCTCTGCCCCCTTTTTGTGATGCTTCTCTTTAGACAATGGAGAATATAAAATAGAACAAAACCGTGTGATTAATAATAATCATACGAATTCTAGTTGCATGACCAAGAACAAGTTACTTAACCTCTCTGAGCCTCAACTTTGTCATCTGTACAATGGCAGTAATAACAGTAACAGATTCAATAGAAGTAATAGGTTTTGATGTTGTGAGATTAACTAGTTGCCATCCAACTGATTTCATCTCATGGCAAACCCATACTCTGTAGGGCTTTCAATTGCTGTGACCTTTTGGAGGTAGATCACTAGGTCTTTCTTCTGAGGTGCCTCTGGGCAGACTGAAGCCACAAATATTTTGGTTAAAAGCAAAAAAAAAAAAAAAAAAAAATTTTTTTTTTTTTAGTGCAACTAGGGACTCCCTGTGAAAGTTAAGTGACTTATTATAAACAAAATGTGTAGAACACTGCTTGGTATATTGTAGTTGCTACTTAATTGTTATCAGAAATTGTTATCAGTATATCATGAATATTTATGGCATTATCACTGAAACATTTGATAAAAAGAACAAAAATATAAAGTTGGACAAGCCTCACTTATGCATATTATTTAATACCATAAATCAAATCCCAGAAAATGAATGCTGTCAGTAGATAAAAAAGATACTGTATTTTAAACATATATTTGTAATTACAAAATTCCTAAGATGGCCCTACAATAGGACCAGTACAATAATCCATTCATTAAAAAATATTAAGTAAGTGCATATTGTTTGTCAACTGCTGTTTCAGGTCCCATAGAAACAGAAGTAAACCATCAGACAAATCTCTGCCCATCAGAAACTTACATTCCAATGTAGAAGTACACAAAAAATGCATATACAAATAGAGATACAGTAAAATTCAAAGTAATGCTAATGCTTACAAAATGAGCAAGGCATTGAAGTAGAATGTTAATTTATAGGTTAAATTAGTTGGTCAGCAAAGTCCTTTCTTAAGAGTGATATCTGAGCAGAGATCTGAAAGAAAGGGGAGAGACAACCAACAGGAAAATATGCAAAAAAAAGAAAAAAATGCTAGGAGAGAGAACCAACCCCAGTCCAAAGGCCTGGAGGCAATGAAACAAAACAAGGAGGATGCACAACAGAAATCAAGGGAGAGAGGGGTGCTCTGTAGTGAGGTGAGAGATATGTCCAAAAGACTATCATGGCAGCCTAAAGGACTTGGATTTATTTAAAATCTTTGAAAAGATTTGATCAGAGAGACATGTCACCTGAGTAATGTTTTAAGAACTTCTCCCTGGTTGTTGTCTGATTAGGCTCTAGAGGGAAAAATTGAAGGTTGGGAGAGCAGTTAGGAGGCCCTTGCAGTGTCTGAGCAAGCTGTAATGGCAGCCAGGCCCAGGGTGTTGGCAAGGGAGTAATTTAGAAGTGGGCAGATATGGAATCTATTCTGAAGATACAACCAACAGAAAGTGTTGTATATAAGATGTTAGAGAAAGAGAGAAGTCAATGATGAGTCCAAATTAGAGAAAAACCCTGACATCACATAAGTGGGGGATAAACATTTTTGGTAAAAAATAATGCAAATTCCCATAGAACACTAAATACAAACATACTAATTTTTTTTGATAGTCTAGAAGAGGCAGAAAAAAATCTGTAATATGATAAAATGCATACGTAGTTTAAATGGAAAATAAAACACTGTTAATGTTTTCCATCAATGTTACAATCAAACATTAAGGATCAAATACTCAACATTTTTCTTGGAAATTGTAGACCTGGATATCATGGCAAACAACACTGGAACCAAAAATATCTTACCTTTGAAAAGCTAGCAAAAACGAATGGTATTTACGTATGATATAATCAACCTGAAACACTATTAGACTCAACTGAAAAATCATATGAACTAAAAAGAATGCTCAGAAAGTATAATTGGCATCCCATTAATATAAAGTATAACCCTGAAGAGTTACAAATTTTATTTTCTCATAAATAAAAAATGCAAAAAAATTTATACATTTCCTAAATCTAAATTATCAATTTAGATTTAGGAAATGTATTTTGTGATATTTATATAAAACATTTTTTCCTTGAACTCCACTTAAACCAAATGAAACCCATTGTTATTGAGTTGATTCCAACTTACAGCAACCCTATAAGAGAGATGTAACTGCTCAGTAGGATATTCTTGCTGTACTTCTTCCAAGACAGATTTTTTTTCTCCTTTTGGCAGTCCACGGTACATTAAATATTCTTCACTAAAACCATTATTCAAAGGCACCAACTCTTCCTTGATCTTCCTTACTCCTTGTCCAGCTTTCACACACATATAAGGCAGTTGAAAACACCATGGCTTGGATCAGGCACTCCGTGGTCCTTAAAGTGACATCTTTGCTTTTTAACACTTTAAGGAAGTCTTTTGCAGCAGATTTGCCTAAAGTAACACGTCATTTGATTTCTTGAATGCTGCTTTGATTGTCACTCCAAGTAAAATGAAATCCTTGACAAGTTCAATATTTTCTCCTTTTATCACGACGTTTCTTAGTGGTCTGGTTGTGAGGATTTCTGTTCTCTTTATGTTGAGGTGTAATCTATAATGAAGGCTGTGGTTTTTGATCTTTATCACTAAGTACTTCAAGTCCTCTTCACTTTCAGTAAGCATGGTCTTGTCATCTGCATATCACAGGTTGTTAATGAGTCTTCCTCTAATCCTGATGCCAAATTCTTCTATACAGTCTGGCTTCTCAGGTTACTTGGTCAGCGTACAGATTGAATAAGTATGGTGAAAAGATACAAACCTGATGCACATCTTTCTTAACTTTAAACCATGAAGTATCCCCTTGTTCTGTTGGAACGATTGCCTCTTGATCTATGTCCAAGTTTCTCATGAGCAAAATTAAGTGCTCTAAATCCCCATTCTTTGCTATGTTATCCGTAATTGGTTATGATCCACACAGTCGAATGTCTTTGCATAGTCAATAAAACACAGGTAAACATCTTTCTGGTATTCTCTGCTTTCAGCCAGGATCCATCTGACATCAGCAATGATATCCCTCATTCCATATCCTCTCCTGAATTCATCTTGAACTTCTGGCAGTTCCCTGTCAATACACTGCTACAGCCACTTTTGAATGATCTTTAGCAAAATTTTGCTTGTATGTGATATTAATGATATTGTTCAAGAATTTCTGCATTTGATTGGACCTCCTTTCTTGGGAATAGGCATATATATTGGCTCTCTTCCAGTTGGTTGGCCAGGTAGCTCTCTTCCAAATTTCTTGGCATAGACAAGTGAGCACTTCCAGTGCTGCATTTGTTTGTTGAAACATCTCAATTGGTATTCTATCAGTTCCTGGACCCTTGTTTTTTGCCATGCCTTTCAGCATAGCATGGACTTCTTCCTGCAGTACCATTGGATCTTGATCATATGCTACATCCTGAAATGTTGAACATTGGCCAATTAGTTTTGGTATAATGACTCTGCGTATTCCTTCCATCTTTCTCTCGATGTTTCCTGAGCTGTTCAATATTTTGCCAATAGAATCCTTCAATATTGCAACTTGCAGCTTGAATTTTTCTTCAGTTCTTTTGGCTTGAGAAATACTGAGAGTTTTCTTCCCTTTTGATTTTCTAGCTCCAGATCTTTGCACAGTTCATTATAATATTTTATTTTGTCTTTCAAGCTGCCCTTTGAATCTTCTGTTCAGCTCTTCTACTTCTTAATTTCTTCTATTCCCTTTAGCTACCGGATATTTTAGAGAAAGTTTCGAAGTCTCTTTTGACATCCATTTTGGTCTCTTCTTTCTTTCCTGTCTTTATGATACATATAAACCAAGTCATTGAGTCAATTTTGACAGAGTGGAACTGCCCCATAGGGTTTCCAAGGAGCACCTGGTGGATTCAAACTGCCAACCTTTTGACTGGCAGTCATAGCTCTTAACCACTATGCCACCAGGGTTTCCTATAGCACTCCTCAAATCAACATAAAAGTATAAAAATGAGCAAAATATATGTCAGGAGAGTCCAGTAGAAGATAAGAAGGCACTAATATATTCATGGAAATTTATCTAATTTCACTCAAAAATAAATTTAAATTTAAATGGCAGCTGGAATTCATCATTTTTCCAAATGGTTTATCAGCTATTGGAAGACTTAAAAATAGTAATAGAAATGGTCCAAGGGAAAGCAGGTGCCCTCAACCATTGTTGCAAATATGGATTATGAAACTTTGTGATGATATATTTGCAGTTGTTTTCAATATTTATATTTATGCTAGAAATAATCCAAGTTAGGAATTCATAAAATGCAAATAAACAATTTTACATACTTTTCTTCATTACATTTTATAAGAGGATTTTTTGAATCAAAAAAAAAAAAAAAAAAGGAAAGAATTCCCATGACTGTGAATTTCCATAAGTCAGGCATGAGAACATAATGTCTACTTTGAAAGCATGAGGAAAACTTATGTTCTAACCTAGAAAAGTATCTATCAAATATAGCTAGACAAGAATGCATCAGATGCAGGCAGGGCCAAGATAGTGGAGTAGTCAGATGCTTCTGATAGTCCCTCTTACAACAAAGACCTGAAAAAACAAGTAAATTGATTATATATATGACAAGCTAGGAGCCCTGAACATCAAAGGCAAAGTTAAGAAATTGGACTTAGCAACAGAGGGAGGGAGATACGGTTCAGAAGCAGCAAGAAGTTGCCGGACCCAACTCAGTGGGAACCAGCGCCCCTCATCCCTGATCTGCTGGTGTGACTGCAGAAGGGCTGGCAGTAGCTTTCTGTACACGGTTTCCCTAGCCACAGAGAGCCAGTGGCACAGAGTCTACTCATGCCTCCAGAATCAGAGAAGAACAGCGCTCTCGGCATAAGTGCTAGCATTTAATTCACTGCACAGATCAAATACCTCCCCTTTCAAAAGAACTCTCTCCCATTTATCTGATCCCTCACCCTCTGTCCCAGGCCCCCAAGCTGGCTTCAGTGACATTCGATTTCCCTGGGCCTGAGATAGGTCCTGGCATGCAACCAGAGCCATTGGAGAAGGAGCAAATTAACAAACAGGGAAAAAATAATCTGATGGCTCCTCTAAGCTGGAAACTCAGGGCAGAAGCAGCTCCTGTCCAGACACAAGTGGACCATAGACTTTGAATGGCTTTCACCCCTGCATAGAACTGTGTGGCCCATATCAGGAGCTGGGTTCTTGTTACAGTGCAAGGGTGTGTGGCCTAAGGTCTGACTTTAATGGTTTCAGCTGTGCAGTGGCAAGGTGGGTTCTTGATGCTTGACACTGCTCTAATAAGCAGGGTCCTCACCTACCCAAATCAGGGGCCTGAGGACTGGTGGCTCCACCTGCACCACCTAGCCACCCATGTCAGGGGTACAAGGATAAGTGGTGTCTCCCAGTCCTTACAGTTAAAAGTATCGGGTGTCAATGGTATGGCTGCAGAGCCCACCCACTTGTGCACTCTAGAGAACAGGGACATGTCTTCCTCACAAACACTCAGGGAAAGGTTGTCAACCCCCTACCTTGCTCAGAGTGTGACCACCTGCTGCAACAAGAGACCTGTGCATACACCAATCACCACTGCTCCTCAAAGACAGTAGGTGAGAGCCTACACCACACACTTGGTGACTAACTACCTGGAAATCTGATCTGAATCCTTACAAGAAAACTGAATGGACTTCTAGGCTCATATATCTGATAACAGCTCTAGCCATCTGGTGACAGGACGTTAGAGCTTCAAAGGCTCCATTAATCAAACCAACTAATTTGAGCAGCCTATTAAGTATTTCAAAACAAAACAAAGCAAGAAGCTAGGACACAGTATGCAAACATACAGAGACAACAGTCAATATCAAATCACATAAAGAAGCAGACGATGATCATGTCAGCAAGCTTCCAAAGCAAAGAATTGAGGAATCTTCCAGATGAAGATATATTCCTAGAATTACCAGAGATAGAATACAAAATAATAATATACAGAACTCTTCAAGATATCAGGAAAGAAAAAAAAGAGCTCAGGCAAAATGCAGAACAAGCCAAGGAACACACAGATAAAGCAGTTGAGGGAATTAAGAAGGTTATTCAAGAGAATAACGAAAAATTTAATAGGCTTCAAGAATCCTTAGAGACACAGCAGTCAGAAACTCAGAAGATCAACAATAAAATTTCAGAATTAGACAACTCAGTAGAAAGTCAAAGGAGCAGAATTCAGGAAAGTGAAGTCAGAATTAGTGAGACTGAAAATAAAATACTTGGCACCAATATATTCAAAGAAAAATCAGATAAAAGAATTTTAAGAAATGAAGAAACCCTAAGAATCATGTGGGACTCTATCAAGAGAAATAGCCTACAAGTAATCAGAGTACCAGAACAGGGAGGAAAAACAGAAAATACAGAGAAAATTGTGGAAAATTTGTTGGCAGAAAACCTCCCAGATATCATGAAAGACGAGATATCTTTCCAAGATGCTCATCTAACCCCACAGAAGGTAGATCTCAAGAGAAAGATATCAAGACATATTATAGTCGATCTTGCCAAAACCAAAGATAAAGAGAATTTTAAGAGCAGCTAGGGATAAACAAAAAGTCACCTGTGAAGGACAGTCAGTAAGACTAATCTCGGACTACTCAGCAGAAACCATGCAGGCAAGAAGGTAATGGGAGGACATATATAAAGACTTAAAGGGAAAATAATTGCCAGCAGAGAATTATATATCCAGCAAAACTGTCTCAGATATGAAGGTGAATTATGGCATTTCCAGATAAACAGAAGTTGAGGGACATTGCCAAAACCAAACCAAAATTACAAGAAATTCTAAAGGAAATCCTCCAGTTAGAAACTCAATAACATCAGATAACAATCCAAGACAAGAACAGAGGACAGGGAAACCAGATATCATTCAAGACAGAGAAATCACAAAACTAAATCAAAGCTAAAACGCTCAGAACAGGGAAACAGACATCATGAAGTAAAAGATGACAACATTAACTCAAAAAAGAAGGACTAAAAGATATAGTCATAGATCTTTCATATGGAGTATGAAAATAGGGGTAAATTTATCAAGGTAATCACAAAGGAAAATAACAATCCTGCACATCAAAATAATAATAAAAAAGAAAAACATGAAGACAGCAAAAACAAAAGCAACAACACTGGAAAAGAGGAAAAGATAAAATTACTTAATAAAGAAAAATTACTCAGCACAGAAAATTCAGTGGAAAAAAGAAACTGTCAACAACCAAAAAAAAAGGCATCAAAATGACAGCACTAAACTCATACCTAGACATAATTACGCTGAATGTAAATGTACTAAATGCACCAATAAAGAGACAGAGAGTGGCAGAGTGGATTAAAAAAACAAGATCTGCCTATGTGTTGCCTAAAAGAGACATACCTTAGACATAAAGATACAAACAAACTAAAACTCAAAGGATGGAAAAGAGATACCAAACAAACAACAACCAAAAAAAGAAGAGTGGCAATATTAATTTCTAACAAAATAGACTTTAAAGTAAAATCTACCACAAAGGATAAGGAAGGACCCTTTTGTGCAGCCAATGACAGGGCTCCAAAATACATAAAATGAACTCTAAAAGCACTGAAAACAGAGATGGGCAGCTCTACAATAACAGTAGGAGGCTCCAACACACTACTTTTGGTGAAGGACAGAACATCCAGAAAGAAGCTAAATAAAGACAGTGAAAGTCTAAATGCCGCAATCAACCAACCTGATCTCATAGGCACATACAGAACACCCCACCCAACGGCAGACAAGCATATTTTCTTTTCCAATGCACATGGAACGTTCTCCAGAATAGACCACATATTAGGTCATAAGGCAAGTCTTAACAGAATCCAAAACATCAAAATATTTCAAAGCATCTTTTCTGACCATAAAGCCGTAAAAGTAGAAGCCAATAACATAAAGCAAGTGAAAAAAAAACCAAACGCACAGAAACTGAACAACACCTTGCTGAAATACTACTGGGTTATAGAAGAAATTAAGGATGGAATAAAGAAATTCGTAGAATCAAATGAGAATGAAAACACTTCCTACCAGGACCTGTGGGACACAGCAAAACAGTGCTCAGAGGTAAATTTATAGCAATAAATGCACACATCCAAAAGAAGAAAAGGCCAAAATCAAAGAATTATCCCTACAACTCAAAGAAATAGAAAGAAAGCAGCAAAAGAAGTCCTAGGGTACCAGTAGAAACAAAATAATAAAAATTAGAGCAGAATTAAATGAAATAGAGAAAAGAAAAACAATTGAAAGAGTTAACAAGACCAACAGCTGGTTCTATGAAAAGATCAACAAAATCGATAAAACATTGGCCAAATGGACAAAAGAAAAATAGGAGAGAAAGCAAATAACCCGAATAAGAAATGAGATCGGCAATATTACAACAGACCCAACTGAAATTAAAAGAATCATAACAGAATATTATGAAAAATTGTACTCCAACAAATTTGAAAACCTAGAAGAATTGGATAAATTTCTAGAAACACACTACCTACCTAATCTAACACAAACTGATGTAGAACAGCTAAATAAACCTATAACAAAAGAAGAAATTGAAAAGATAATCAAAAATTCCCAATAAATTAAAGCCCTGGCCCTGATGACTTCACTGGAGAATTCTACCAAACTTTCAGAGAAGTGTTAACACCACTACTACTAAAGGTATTTCAGAACATACAAAAGGATGGAATACTCCCAATCTCACTCTATGAAGCCAGCATAACCGTCATAACAAATCCAGGTGAAGACACCACAAAAAAAGAAAATTACAGACCAATATTCCCCATGAACTTAGACACAAAAACCCTCAGCAAAATTCTAGCCAACAACATATTGAAAAAGTAATTCACCTTGACCAAGTAGGATTCATACTAGGTATGCTGGGATGGTTTAACATTTGAAAAACAATCAATGTAATCCATCATATAAATAAAAGACAAGAACCACATGGTCTTATGGGTTGATGCAGAAAAGGCATTTGACAAAGTCCAACATCCATTCATGATAAAGACTCTCAGCAAAATAGGAGTAGAAGGAAAATTCCTCCACATAATAAAGGACATTTATGTAAAGCCAACAGCCAACAGCACCCTAAATGGAGTGAGTCTGAAATCATTCCCCTTGAGAACGGGAACCAGACAAGGATGCCCTTTATCATCACTTTTATTCAACATTGTTCTGGAGGTCCTAGCCAGAGCAATTAGTCTAGGGAAAAAAAAAAAAAAAAAAGCATCCAAATTGGTAAGGAAGAAATAAACTATCTCTATTTGCAGATGATATGATTTTATACACGGAAAACCCTAAAGAATCCACAAGAAAACTACTGGAACTAATAGAAGATTTCAGCAAAGTATCAGGATACAAGATAAACATGCAAAAACCAGTTGGATTCCTCTATATGAGCAAAGAGAAAGTCGAAGAGGAAATCATGAAATGAATACCATTCACAATAGCCCCAAGAAGATTAAATACTTAGGAACAAATCTAACCAGAGACATAAAAGACCTATACAAAGAAAACTATGAGACACTACTGCAAGAAACCGAAAGAGACCTACGTAAGTGAAAAAACATACCTTGTTCTTCAATGGGAAGACTCAAGATTGTGAAAATGTTTATTCTACTCCAAGCAATCTATAGATAAATGCAAGCCTGATCCAAACTCCAATGGCATTTTTTAATGAGATGGAGAAACAAATCACCAAGTTCATATGGAAAGGGAAGAGGCCCTAAATAAGTAAAACAGTACTGAAAAATTAGAACAATGTGGGAGGCCTCACACTACCTGATTTTAGTACATATTACAACACCAGGGTAGTCAAAACAGCCTGGTACTGGCACAACAGCAGGTACATAGACCAATGGAGCAGAATTGAGAATTGAGACATAAATTCATCCACGTATGAGCAGCTTGTATTTAACAAAGGCCCAAAGTCCATTAAATGGAGAAAAGACAGTCTCTTTAACAAATGGTGCTGGAATAACTGGATACCCATCTGCAAAAAAATGAAACAAGACCCATACCTCTCACACCATGCAGAAAAACTAACTCAAAATGGATCAAAGACCTAAATATAAAATCTAAAATGATAAAGATCATGGAAGAAAAAATAGGAAGAACTCTAGTAGCCCTCAAACATAGCATAAACAGTATACAAAACATTGCCAACAATGCACAAACACTGGAAGGTAAAGTCGATAACTGGGAGCTTCTAAAAATGAAACACTTATCCTCATCCAAAGGCCTCACCAAAAGAGTAAAAAGACTACCTATAGACTGGGAAAAAAAATTTGGCTACAACAAATCCGATCAGTGTCTAAATCTTTAAAATCTACAAGATACTGCCAAACTTCAACAACAAAAAGACAAACAAACCAATTAAAAAATGGGCAAAGGGTATGAACAGAAACTTCACCAAATAAGACGTTCAGGCGGCTAACAGCTACGTTAGGAAACGCTCATGATCAATAGCCTTTAGAGAAATGCAAATCAAAACTACAATCAGATACCATCTTACCACAACGAAGCTGGCTCTAATCTAAAAAACACAAAATAATAAATGTTGGAGAGGTTGTGGAGAGACTGGAACACTTATACACTGCTGGTGGGAATGTAAAATGGCACAACCACTTAGGAAATCGATTTGGCGTTTCCTTAAAAAGATAGGCGTACCATATGATCCAGCAATCCCAGTCCTTGGAATATAGTGTAGAGAAATAAGAGCCCTACAAGAGTAGATATATGCACACCCATGTTCACTGCAGCACTGTTACAATAGCAAAGAGATGGAAACAATCAAGGTGCCCACCAATGGATAAATGGATAAACAAATTATGGTATATTCACACAATGGAATACGATGCAACAATAGAGAAAAACAATGAATCCATGAAACATCTCATAACATGTAGGAATCTGGAAGGCATTATGCTGATTGAAATTAGTCAGTCACAGGACAAATATTGCTTGAGACCACTATTATAAGAACTCAGGAAAAGGTTTAAACACAGAAGAAAACATTCTTTGATGATTACGAGAATGGGGAAGGAGGAAGAGGGATATTCACTAATTACAGAGTAGACAAGAATCATTTTAGGTGAAGGGAAGGACAACACACAATACAGGGGAAGTCAGCACAACTGGACTAATCCAAAAGCTAAGCAGTTTCCTGAATACAACGAAACACTTCGAGGGACACAGTAGCAAGGGTGGGGGTCTGGGGACCGTGGTTCAGGGGACATCTAGGTCAACTGACGTAACAAATCGTATTAAGAAAGTATTCCACATCCCACTTTGATGAGTGGTGTCCGGGGTCTTGAAAGTTAGCAAGCGGCCATGTAAGATGCATCAATTGATCTCAATCTGCCTGGAGCAAAGGAGAATGAAGAACACCAAGGACTCAAGGAAATATGAGCCCAAGAGACAGAAAGTGCCACTTAAACCAGAGACTCTAACAGCCTGAGACTGGAAGAACTAGATGGTGCCCGGTTACCACCAATGACTGCACTCTAAGGGAACACAACAGAGAATCTCTGATGGAGCAGGAGAAAAGTGGAATGCAGACCTCAAATTCTAGTAAAAGAGACCAGGCTAAATGGTCTGACTGAACACTGGAAGGACTCCAGAGGTCATGGCCCTTGGACTCTCTGTTAGCCCAAAACTAAAACCATTCTGAAGCCACTTCTGCAGACAAAGATTAGACTGGACTATAAGACATAAAATGAAACTGGTGAGGATTGTGCTTCTTAGCTCAAGTAGACACATTGTGACTGTGTGGGTAGAGCCTCTCTGGAGGCGAGATGAGAAGGCAGAGGGGGACAGGAACTGGATGAATGGACACAGGAAATACACAGGGGAGAAAGAAGGAGAGTGCTGTCACATTGTAGGGAGAGCAACTAGGATCACATTAACCATGTCTGTATAAGTTTTTGTATGAGAAACTTACTAGAATTATAAACTTTCACTTAAAGCACAATAAAAAGAATACTTAATATTAAAAAAAGAATTGTTATCCATACACATTTGCTAAATATTTACTTCTGAAAAGGTTCCATATGCCATAACTTCCCCATTACCCTCACTCTGTTTATGATTTTTAAAATAAGCTTAAAAATTTCAAATTAGAACAATTTTGTATCTTGCTATTATGATTTCACTTAAAGTAAATTTATTGCCAATCATAGCTTTTATAACAAAATATTAATTCTTTTTCCCTTGCAAATAATTCATTTGATTGGACTATATATATATATATATACACATTTTTTCTCAATAAGTCCATGTTTAAATTTCTTGTTTATAATTTCTTTTCTTATCCACTCCAAGCCTGGAAATACAATTTACGGAATGTAGTAGCAAGTTTTGATATAAGACCGTGGATTCACTTTGGAAACCCTGGTAACATAGCGGTTAAGAGCTACAGCTGCAAACCAAAAGGTTAGCAGTTCAAATCCACCAGGTACTCCTTGGAAACCCTATGGCACAGTTCTACTCTGTCGTATAGGGTTGGTCGGAGTCAGAACCCACTCGATGGCAACGGGTTTTAGGGAACTTACTTTATGCTACATAGAAAAAGAAAATATAGCCATCAATTTACATATTATTTAGGTCAACAATTAGGTTATCAAACACTTATCATTTATTAGTCACCGTGCAGGTCATGGTGCCATGAATAGTGATGTTTATGGTCTCCAGATACCAAAAGAAAAATGAGTAGTGATGGTGAACATTTAGAAATTTATTTCATCTAATAAAAAGGAAATACTTTTTTTCTGATTTTTGATGCTCTACCCACTTTTTTTTTTTTTTTACCCACTATCATCTGATGCCTACAGCCACGTTTTCTTAGCATTAGAAATATTTGTTTGTTTTTCTGTGAAAGTAATTTACAAGTGAGAACAACTTTCGTGAGAGAAGGGGTCATGTGCATCCTCTGAGGGAGGCTGAGGAATATACTCAGCATTGCATAATCCAGTATATTGGCTGATGCCTTATTGTTTTCCTTGGCAATTTTATTGCATACTCCCAGAAATAAAACAAATTAAGAGAACAGTTTATTGTGATACACTCAGTGATTATTTTTGAAAGCTGGAAGAATATATTTATTTTTACCTTTCAAATATTTTTGATATGAAAATAAAATGGCAGAAATCTTAATGAAAAGTATGATTTCTGAGATTATTCTATAAAATATGAAAAGAACAAAATAATTTATTTTGTATTCCCCTATGTAATTTCCATCTATCCTATATCAGTATTTTTGAAGATTGGGTTACTTCAGAGTCTATGTCTTATTTTGTTAGAAAAAAATTTTAAAAACTACCAAATTATTTTAACATTGGTCTTTACCACTTATACACAAATCTAATTCCCCTTCAACACTGAAATTTTACCCTCTGTGTACTTAGCTACATTCCCAAATTTCTCACTGGAATGACAAGATTTTGTTAATTTTAGATGAGTGGAATCACAAACATGAATTTTCGTCTAGAATGTGGGCAATTAGTTATAATATTCTAGTTTATGCTGTAGTATAACACCAGTGATTAAAAAAAAATCTCTATCATAAAACCACAATAGTGGATTTCTGGATCACGCTGCACGTTATCTTGGGATTTGTCCTCCCTCAGGGACACAGGCTGATGGTGCTTCCCTCATTGTGAAGCAACAGCAATTTATGGAAGGTGTAAAACCCAAAACCCAGTGCCGTCGAGTCGATTCCGACTCATAGCGACCCTATAGGACAGAGTAGAACTGCCCCATAGTTTCCGAGACGTTAATTCTTGCCATGGGTTACGCATGTCACTTGCACTAATGTTTCACAGTCCACACCTAACTTCAGAGAAAAGGGAAGTGCAATCTAAACTTGAGCCAGGAAGGATGAAGATCAGATGATTAACCAACATTCCTAATCAAGTAGTTCACCCTTCTGGGTCCCAACTCCTCTCCAAAGGAGACAACCAAATGTCCCGTTCAGTCATGGAATAAGCTCAAAGCCCAGGATCTCTTGGTGATAAGCAGTCACCAATAAGGTCCATCTTTTATCTGATGACCTGTGAATTATCTAAATTTCCCAGTTATCCAAATATCCAGCATGTCTTGGTTGGACAGGGACAGGATAACGGAAATAAACACTGGTATTAGGAAAGAAAGAATGAGATATCCACAGGAATCGTGGGTCCCCAGAAATTCTGAAATTCCATTAGGCAGACATTTAAAGGCCCACTATATTTCTGATGAGGAATAGTCACTGATAAGGCCACTTTTCTGCCTCCTTGGAGTAGTTTTCACATTCATTTTTTTGATAGCATAGCCCCTGGATCTTCTCTCTGAGATATGCTTTTTAAAAGATTCATATTGCCTTATCTGCCATGATGCAAAACCCCAAAAAACCCACTGCTGTTGAGTCGATTCTGCCTCATAGCGACCCTATAGGACAGAGTACAACTGCCCCATAGAGTTTCCAAGGAGCGCCTGGTGGACTCGAACTGCCAACCTTTTGGTTAACAGCCATAGCACTTAACCACTACGCCACCAGGGTTTCCTATCTGCCATGATAATTGTGGAATATACTCTTATGGTTGCTAAAGAGTTTTTTCAACTAACTTTCTGCCCATGGTGTTTGGAGTCTGTGATAAAGAGACTATCATTTGACAAGTATTTACTGCCTTCTGCTGATCACATGAGGAGCACACTTCTTCACTCCATCACGCGTTAACCTAGTGATTTGATAAACTTTGCTCAATAGCATGTGGCTGAAAGTGTCTGTATACCACTTCCAAGCCTAGAGTTTCAGCGATATTATATTTTCGTATTTCTCTATTGTTTCTTCCATCATCATGAGAAGAAAATGTCTCCAGTAGGTTGTCTCTTTCAAAAACTTTTTTCTAAGCCTAATTTCCTCATCTAAAAATCAGTTATCAGGAGAGAGATCACTACTTATTTCAAAAGAGAGAACAGAATTCAGATAAGTACTTCAATAGGAGATGAAGGAATGAAGGAACCAAACAAGGGAAGCTGAATCAACCTAGAGACTCCCATCAGTATGTGGCTCCCAACACCCAGGAAACCGTCAAACAGCAGGACAAGATGGCTTCCAGGACCCCATGGGTGGGGCCCTCATGCAGAACCCAGAACCAAGGTGAGGACCAGCAGACAATATTTGAAACCATGAAGAGAGTGGCTATTTATTCAAAGTGAAATCATGGCGAGCCACGGTTACTTCCAGGAACTATAGTTGAAGTGGGGAAAGAGAGAAGGAGAAATTTGCTGACTTCTGTCCTATAGCCTTTCTAATCTTCTGACAGTCTTACATTGTGATTTCCTACAAGAAATATGCTGGCAAAGGATCTTGGGAAATGTAGTTCTCCTTGGTATAGAGTCAAATAAAGTCAGTGAAAGTATCTGAAAACCAAGGAGCATTACAAAACATGCTGGCTAATATGAAAAAATAAAAACCAATCATGTTGAGTCAATTACAACTCATAGCAACCCTATAGGGCGAAGCAGAACTGCCTTGTAGGGTTTTCAAGGAGCAGCTGGTGGATTTGAGCTGCCAACATTTTGATAAGTGTCAGCTTTTAACCACTGCACCACCAGGACTCCAAGCTAATAATCCAAAAAAAAATAGAGCCTGTCTTATATGGTGTGTGTGAGCATCTTCATATCTAGAGTTTTTTTTTTTCTTAAAATCTGCTTTGTTTAATATTTTATAGCTAAACCATATTTCCTTTTAATTAATATTTGTCTTACGTATCTTTTTGACCTTTTAAATTTCATATATTCTTTGTCTTTATATTTAAATATGCCTCCTTAAAATTTCACTCAAGTAAAATTTTGCTGAAGATAATTAAAAAATGGCTGCGGCAGTATATCAACAGGAAACTGCCAGAAATTCAAGCCGATTCAGAAAAGGATGTGGAAACTAATGCGCCGCAACTACCACAGCCTCCACCAGACTGAGTCCAGCATAACTAGATGGTGCCCAGCTACCACCAACGACTGCTCTGACAAGGATCACAATAGAGGAGGGTCCAGGACAGAACTGGAGAAAAATGCAGAACAAAACTATAACTTACAAAAAAAGACCATACTTACTGGTCTGACAGAGACTGGAGAAACCTTGAGAGTATGGCCCCTAAGTGTCCTTTTAAATCAGTACTGAAGTCACTCCGAAGGTTCACCCTTCAGCCAAAATTTAGACAGACCCGTAAAACAAATCAAGACTAAATGGGCACACCAACCCAGGGGCAAGGATGAGAAGGCTGGAGGGAACAGGAAAGCTGATAATGGGGAACCCAAGGTTGACAAGGGTAGAATGTTGACATGGTGTAGGGTTGGCAACCAATGTCACAAAACAGTATGTGTATTTATTGCCTAATGAGATATTAATTTGCTCTGTAAACCTTCATCTAAAGCATAATTTAAAAAAAAAAGAGAAAAATGAAAATATCTACCTGATAACATTTGGGAATTACTGTTATTTCCATCATTGCTATCACATAATAACAATTATAACATGTGCATTGTTAATTATAATTACAACATTTATTGTGCACTGTCAGGAACAGTACCAAGTACTTTTCATACATTGCTCATTCCATGCCCGTATTAACCCCATGAAGTAGGTGCTATTATCACATCCAGAGTCCTGTGGATAGTAATGGGTAGGAATGTAAACCTAGGTTGAAATTCTTAACCACTGTTACATTAACTTCAGTTCTACTTCTGGCCACGGTGGTTCTGTTTTTATATATTAATTGATTAAATGTATTGAGGAAGACTGAGACTATAAACCTAGAGAGATAAATGTGAATATGTAAGTATATAGCCAGTGGAAGGATTTCAAAGGATAATGGAATCAGGGTATTATAATGAAGAAAGATCTGGATCATTAGGATGGCAGACCAAAGAGTAAGAAACACCAACTCTTCAGATGAACTATGTGAGCACTACCCAACTGGCACAATGGTAAGTTCCATCACTTGTCTTGTCAAAGAAGATATGACATACTGAAGCCATATACAGCTGTATTTCTGTATGACTTGATTCTGATCCATTGGGCAGACAACCATGTATAATGACTCTGATCTACAAGAAACATGTGCTCTGTGTGCTAGGCTTTGGGTACACAGATATATGTTCCCTTTCTTTTCTTTTCTTTTTTAAAAATAAGTTGTGGTTAAATAAATATTAAAATAGAAAAATCCTGATTTGAAAGAAAAAAAATAAAGAAAATGACACGGAAGGAGGGATACAATTGCTGATGTCCAGTGGATCTTGGCTAAAAGCTGAGAATACCAGAAAGATGTTTATTGTTGTTGTTATTAGGTGCAGTGGAGTCGCTTCCGACTCATAGCGATCCTATGTACCACAGAAAGAAACACTGTCCGGCCCCGTGCCATACTTACAATCGTTGTTATGCTTGAGCCCGTTGTTGCAGACACTGTGTCAATCCATCTCATTGAGGGTCTTCCTCTTTTAAGCTGACCCTGTACTTTACCAGGCATGATGTCCTTCTCCAGGGACTGATCTCTTCTGACAACACGGCCAAAGTATGTAAGATGCAGTATCACCATCCTGGCTTCTAAGGAGCATTCTGGCTGTACTACTTCCAAGACAGATTTGTTTGTTCTTTTGGTATATTAAATATTCTTTGCCAACACCACAATTCAAAGACATCAGTTCTTCTTCAGTCTTCCTTATTCATTGTCCATCTTTCACATGCATATGAGGCAACTGAAAATACCACTAATGCTTGGAACCTGAAATATACGAAGTATGAATCTAGGAAAAACGGAAATCTTCAAAAACGAAATGGAACACATAAGCATCGATATCCTAGGCATTAGTGAGCTGAAATGGACTGGTATTGGCCATTTTGAATCGGACAACACATAGCCTACTACGCCAGAAATGACAACTTGAAGAGGAATGGTGTTACATTTATGGTCAAAAAGAACAATTCGAGGTCTATCCTGAAGTACAGTGCTGTCAGTGATAGGATAATATCCATAGGCCTATAAGGAAGACCAGTTAATATGACTACCATTCAAATTTAGGCAGTAACCACTAAGAACAAAGTTGAAGAAATTGAATATTTTTTCAGCTTCTGTAGTCTGAAATTGAGTGAACGTACAATCAGGATGCATTGGTAATTACTGGTGATTGGAATGTGAAAGTTGGAAACAAAGAAGAACAATTGGTAGTCGGAAAATATGGCCTTGGTGATAGAAACAATGCCAGAGATTGAATGATAGAGTTTTGTGAGACCAATGACTTCTTCATTAATAATACCTTTTTTCACCGACATAAATGGCGACTATGCACATGGACCTCGCCAGATGGAATACACAGTAACCAAAACGACTACATCTACGGAAAGAGACAAAGGAAAAGCTCAATATCATCAGTCAGAACAAGGCCAGGGGCTGACTGTGGAACAGAGAAATTTTTATGTGTTAATTATTGACTATTCAAAGGCATTTGACTGAGTAGATCATAAGAAATTTTGGATAACATTGCAAAGAGTGGGAATTCCAGGACAGTTAATTTTGCTCATGCAGATTCTCTACATAGACCAAGAGGCAGCAATTGGAACACAACAATGGGACACTGCTTAGTTTGAAATCAGAAAAGATGTGTGTCAGGACTGTATCCTTTCACCACACTTATTCAATCTGTATGCTGAGCAAATGATCTGAGATGGACTATATGAAGAAGGCAGCATCAGCATTAGAGAAAAACTCATAAACAACCTGCAATATGCAGAACACACAGCCTTGCCTGTTGAAAGTGAAGAGGACTTGAAGCACTTGCTGATGAAGATCAAAGACTACAGCCTTCAGTATGAATTACACCTCAAGATAAAGAAAACAAAAATCCTCACAACTGGACCAGTAACCAACCTCATGATAAACTGAGAAAATACTGACGTTGTCAAGGATTTAATTTTACTTTGATCTACAATTAACTCCAATGGAAGCAGCAGTCAAAAAATCAAAGGATGTATTGCATTTGGCAAATTGGCTGCAAAAGCCCTCTTTAAAGTGTTAAAAAGCAAAAACGTCGCTTTGAGGACTAAGGTGCACCTGACCCAAGCTATTGTATTTTCAGTTGCCTCTTATGCATGTGAAAGATGGGCAATGAGTAAGGAAGACCAAAGAAGAATCGATGCCTTAGAATCACTGTGCTGGTGGAAAATATTGAATATAAAATGGACTGTCAAAAGAATGATCAAATTTGTCTTGGAAGAAGTACAGCAAGAATGCTCCTTAGAAGCAAGGATGGCGAGATTTTGTCCCATGTAATTTGGGCATATTATAAGGAGGAACCAGTCCCTGGAGAAGGACATCATGCTTAGTGAAGTAGAGGGTCAGCAAAAAATGATGGATTAACACAGTGGCCGCGATAATGGACTCAAACATAGAAATGATAGTTAGGTTGGGCGAAATGGGGCAGTGTTTCATTACGATGCGCATAGGGTCACTCTGAGTAGGAATCGACATGAAGGAACCTAAGAATAACAATTTAAAATACTAAAAGGTTTTCTCCAGTCTAGATTCTTTGCTTGGAACATTTCTATTTACATTTGCTGAAAAACTTGTGTTTTTCAGCTTATTAGTGTTTTTATTTTAAATTAAAAAAATCTTTATATTATTCAATGTAGTTATTTTTAGTTACCTATCTTCTCCGTGTCCCCCCTTCATCTCATTCGTGTCTTCTTTGGATTGATTATTTTTTGCATTTCACAATTTCTTTGTATCATTTAAGGCAATATGCACTTTACTTTTTTTATGTTTAGTGATAATCTAGGATAATGTACCATACACTTAATTAATCAAAAACTAATTTTATTACAACTTCATCTACTCAAACAATAAAAGGTATTATATATTTTAACTCATATCTTCACAGCTATTGCTGTCTAAGAAACCACTACGAAACTTGGCAGTTTAAAACAATAAGTTATTATCTCCCCAGGATTCTGGGTTGAGTGGGTTGGTTCTCTGCTAGAATGTCCATTTTGAAGTTGCAATCAGATACTGGCTGGAGTCATCTGAAAACCTATTGGGCTGGATGTCCAAGAATACTTCTTCACTCCCATGTCTAGTGCCGCAATGCTGCTCCATGGGACCTCTCTCTCCAGCAGACAATTATGGGCTTTTTATGTGACCTACAAGTTCTTGACCGAGTTCTCAGCCACTCTACTTGGTGCCATTCACTGAGAAAGAATTTTCTGCAGATTTCCTGGACCTACTTGAGGAGCTGGGAGGTTAATTTCTAGCTAACTCAGACAGAATTGTGTTGTCCCTTACATTCCCTGGTTTATTCAGAGTTCTTCTGAATCCTCACCTTTAGGGGCCTTGTAGTTTATCTCCTGTTGTCCATGAAACACAGAGCCATGAAAGTTGATACAGCATTGTTTTTTTATTTCCTTTGACTAATGTTCTGGTAAAGAAGCTACTTCCTTCTGCCTTATTTTTCTAATTACTGTTTTTATTTGTGTATGTGTGTGTCTGTGGTATATATATGCAGTTCTTTAATGCATGAAAGAAAAACTTAGATCCACATACCTGTAATCTGTTTCCAAGTCTGTCTATCTATCTATTCAACTAGCTCTGTGTGTTGGTTATGATACCTCATCTGCCATGTTTCCAGGCACTGAAGTCTCTGTCATGTTATTTTCACATTACTAACTTAAATTTAATCTTGATTATATGTATATATTTTTAATTTTAGGAATGCTGTTTTTACAGACAGGATAGCTGTATATCAGAGAAGCTAACTTACCCAAGGTACCTGTTCTTAGTTGACTGATCCCAGACGGCAACCCCGGCCTTCTCACAGAAAAATCTAAGTGGTTTTTCCTCAACCACATTGTTTTTGATTTTTCACTTCTAGAACATCTTAAAACTTTAATCAAAGCCAAAGTGGTAAGACTTCTCTGTAATATAAAATAATTCTAAACAGATAAAAATATTATATTCAGAACAATGGTTCCAGATTATATGAAGTAGGGAAAGAGAATTATAACCCCTTTTATTCAAATGTAGTTGATACCTTTATTATGGGTTTTAGGTAACACATATATTCACCTGAGCACTATTCCAGTGTGTGTGTGTGTGTGTGTGTGTGTGTGTGTGTATCCACAAAGCACAGCAGTTTAAAATAACAATTATTTATTTTGCAAATGAATTTGCAATTTCAGCAGGTTTCATCAGGGACAGCTCATCTCTACTCCACGCTTCATCAGTGGAAGTGGCTCAACTGGGAGCTGAAAGATACATTTGCATGATGCGCCACCAAGGACTGAAAAAAATGGCTTTGAATTTGGCTGGGCTCTCAGCTGGGGATGTGCACTAGAAGTCTTGGTTTCTCTCTTTGTCACAGCATGGGGATTATATAATTGCACCAACACAATTACTCTTAAGACATTTCTTAAATTAGGGAATGGGGTAGCATACAGTCACTTGCAATTCTAAAATTCTGGTGGAAATTGTGGCCAGCTCCTTAATTAAGATTCAGTGTGATTCTCTGGGAATTACTCTACATGATTTTTGCCTCTGCTTTCTGAGTCACCCTTGCTCTACCATGAGAAAACGGAGTAGTCACCTCAATCAGCTTACTCCTTAGACCAAACTAGTGATATTTCTGTCAGAAAAACATGCTTGCAAACATTGTGAGTTTTCCATGAATCTTACTGGAATTTACTCCATTAGACAAAACCCACAACTACCAACCTTGGGCTTCCTGTGACTCTGCTGCACTACAGTGCCCTAAAACATTTTAGTAGTCCTATATATTTTTAACTAAAGAGAATCTACAAGACTCTCAAGATTTATAGAAGGTCTTTTGTCTCTTTGGATGTTTATTTAAGGTTTTTTTTTTTTTTTGTACAGTGTCTTAAATCGTCCTGAAGCCTTAATAAATGATTTTAGAGTCACAACTTGTGTTGGATCTTTGGCCTGAGGCCCTTTCTTAATTTGAGACTTCTTTGCTGAAAGAAAGTTTTATTTTTGAATCCACTGTGTACTGACTCCTTTGTACACAATATATTTTTTTCTTCAGCTCATCTCTCTACTCTTATGTTTTAACATAGGTCATGAAAAGCCAATTAGCATTTTTATATTCTGTCTGGAAGTTTCTTTAACAAATCTTCCCACAGCAACATTTTGCAAATATTTCTTGATGTCTTCTTACGTATTTTATGTTTGATGGTCACATTGGGTCCTTATTTCATTTGAATTTATTTTATCTTCATTATGTGATTTAGGATCTACATTTAGTTTTCAAAAGGTATATCCCCATCAAAATTAATGATTTCCATTATTTATCAAAAAATACAAATTATACACTTATCATATGCTATTTAGAAACTCAGTCACTCATACTTATTGCCAGAGCCCTAATTTCAGAGCAAAAACACCATTGCAAATTATAACAGGAGGACAAATATAATTTTTAATTAGTTTACCATATATAAAAACAATCATATAGGAACAATGGAGCCAGATTGGCAAAGTAAGAGCAAAATAACTTGATAACACAAAAAGAAGAATTTAAATGGGATGAACAAAATAGCAAAACAATATTTTAGAAATGTAACCTGTATCCAGTTTGGTTGCTGCCCTTTTGGCAAATTATGCTCAGCATTGATATCACATAAAATGTCTCTCCAGCCACCTCCTCAAGGCACCCTTGACTTCTTTATTTCTCACACTGTATATAAGGGGGTTCAAGACAGGTATGAAGATGGTATAAAACACTGAGACCACCTTATCATGGTCCTTTGAATCGTTAGATTTGGACCTCATGTAGATGAACATGATGGTGCCATAGAAGAGTCCCACAACCACCAGGTGAGAGGAGCAGGTCTTAAAGGCTTTTTTCCCAGCTCCGGCTGACCGCATGCAGAGCTCTGCAGCCAGGATAAGGCTGTATGAGGCCAAAATGAGAGACAAAGGGATCAAGAGCATCAGAATGCAGCAGACATACATGAAAAACTCAAAAATCGTGGTGTCAGCACAGGCAAGGCATACCAGTGATGGTGCTTCACAGAAAAAGTGATTGATTTCCCGTGAGTGACAGTAAGGGAAGCTCAAAGTGGCACCAGCCTGCATCAGCCCATCGATCCCTCCCAGGAGCCAGGAACCTGACGTCACGAGTAAACAGAGCTTCTGACTCATGAGAATGGGGTAGCACAGTGGGTGACATATGGCCACATAGCGGTCATAGGACATGGCCGTTAAGAGGAAGCATTCACTCCCTCCCAGAGTGAGAAGCAGGAAGATCTGGACTCCACAGCCAGTGGGAGAGATAGACCTAGTGTCCATCAGGTAGTTGGCTGCCATTTTGGGAACGATGGTGGAGACCAGCATCATCTCCATGAAAGAAAGCTGGCTAAGCAGGAAGTACATGGGCATGTGGAGTCCACATGAATGAGAATGATCATAAGGGTGTTGCCCATCAGTGAGGTGATGAAGATCATAAGCACCATGGCAAACAGGAATAGGTGGATCTGTGTGTGGTTAAAGGCCCTAGAAGAATGAAGTTTATTCCTGTGGTGCCGTTTGCATTGACCATGGCTCTACTGGTGCCTGAAAGATGTAAAATGATGCAGAAATAAGATTTGTTTAAAAGGAAAAAAAAAAAAAATTTTTTTTTTTTTTTTTAAAGGAAGCTTGTACATATCTTTATGAAAACTTGATCAAATGACTTGGGAAATCGCAGACTTGGAGGGCTAATTGCTACTTTAATCTTTCACTTACAAACAAGATTTTTGCCATAGCATAGTACTATCCATCTCTGCTGTTACTATACATTATTTTTTATTCACACAAAATTAGATAACATACATGTACAGTAGTACAACTTACACCTCTATTGTTTTTTAATAATTTGTCAGTATGCCACACGTAATTTACTCATGGTGTTAAGAAATATTACTTATGCAATCCGAGTTCTTTACACTTTGGGTATTTCTATATTGAAGGAAATTCAGATTTATGCACTTTAGTAGGTATTGAGGTGATATGCCTATAGTTATTACTTTTGCATGTGTTTTAGATATTTGCTTAATGGATTCTCACATGATTTTCTTCAATATCAAGACAAATAAATTACAACTGATAAAACTAAGTTTGATGGGGAAAAAACAAAAGCAAAAATTCTCTATTCCACACTTACATGCAGCCTGTGCTCTAAACACACTAGGCTTTCAGCCACCACAGATACTACTGTACCCATCGCCATATCATTTATATTATCATGACTTGCTTTCCTGATCATGGTGCCTACATCTCATTAAGTTTAGAACCCCCTCAACATTTAAACTTTTATGTATTATGTTCTCAAACAATGCTGCTGATTTTAATTTAATATATAATATATCCATTCTAAGGGAGCCCTGGTGGCACAGTGGTTAAGCTTTCGGCAGCTAACCAAAAGGTTGGCAGTTCAAACTCACCACCACTCCTTGGAAACTCAATGAGGCAGGTCTACTCTGTCCTATAGGGTCAGAATTGACTTGACAGCACAGGTGTTTGGGTTTTATCCATTCAAAAAAGTTAATAATTTCATAAATGAACATAATTTGTATTGCATGCAATTTTCACATAAATTTGGACATCAATAATCTTATACTTCTAAAAGTAGAAGACAAAAACTAATCCATTGATTATGACTTATCCAAATGATATTCTCATATAATGAACCTGAGGGCCAACATCTCCCACAGGTAAAATATACAGGTACTCATTCACTTTCAGAATAGCTCCTCTTTTCACTAGAACCTATAACTTCCGTTTCTTTTACGTCTAAGTATTTTTGGTGGTAGGAATGGATGCACATGTAAATGGATTCACCTATTATACTTAGGTAGGTGGTGTCTTTTGCTCACAAATTCAAATTGTCAAAGAGAGCTGTGAATTCAGGATTACCAACAGTATTATGTTTGGACTTCATTCATAATCTGTGGTGTAGTAAATCCTTTTTTAGTTTTTCTGTAATTTATTTGGAAAACATTGCAAATTTTGTGAATGGTCTATGATCTTCACACCTTTAATACATATTAAAATTTTTTGATTCTTAGTATATACCAACATTGACTTTCATATCAATAAAATATGTAGATGTTCCATTTTTCAAAATTGATATAAATATGCTATAATAGTGAGCATATCATTCTTTTATGCTTTGTTCCCTCAAATATATATATTTTGAGTGAAATATATATTCAGTTAAATATATTTTTAACTACTGCCAAATTTTATTACATCATATATATGCAATTTATATATATAAATATAGATGTATATATATATAATGTTTATTTAAGAATACTTAGCTTCTTTCCAATCTTTTGTTAATATAACCCATATCCTTGTGCATGTGGCAATATTTTCTCAAGTAAATATTTCACTAGAATATTTTGGGTTTAAGATAATTGCATCTCCACCTTTTACACTCCAGTCAACTGTCAATTTGTGTGATAATTCCTCCACATATTTTACTGTTAGATGCGATAATTAACAGCAATCATGTAAGTGTGAAAATAAATTTAAATTGCATGTCACTTAAGTTACATGGCAGAAACTCTTTTAATCTATTCATCGACCTCTTGGATTTCTTCTGCAAACTGTGAATATCTCTAATTCATGGTTTCTAGATTGTTTGGCTTTTTCTTAATAATTTAAAGAATTTCCCATGTATTTTGTAATTTATATATTTAATTTATATATCTTTATAACTTGTCATTTATATGCATTGTGAATATCTTCTCCAGTTGATTTTATACATTTGACATTTTTGTTATTTTGGACTGAAGTTTTGCATTTTATATTACATATATTTGGGATACTTATATGATATTAATAATTTAATATTAATGTTCTGCATTTCATTAATAGGCTACCATTTTAAACAATTTCAATGTTATTTGGATCAAACAACTTGTTATTGGTATATAAGTTGTTTGAATCTATGATCATTGTTGATTTAATATTACATTGTACTGTCTTTGCATGCATGAATATTAAACATATTAAACTCACAAAATGTATTGCTATAGTTCATCTTTTAATTTGTAGTCTCTGATTTTTTTTTTTAAACAAAAGAGGGATAATCAGTGTTCTTAAAGGCCACTAAAACATAGGGGTAAAGTAGTCTGTGTCTGTAGATTTTTTTTTTTTAAATATTGTATTCACTTTCCTATTAGTTTCAGGTAAGCTGTGTTTTCCTATTACTTTTTAAATTCATATGACTTTCTATTTTTAAGGAAACATTTTCCTTTTCTAATCTATTTTCTTTGTTAGCGTTTCTCACTGCATTGGGTGGATGGACAGGTCTGTGTCTCTGGCTGCCGCTGAACTGGAGGTCATGACATGCAAAGTTCATTCACTTAAGCTGGCCCTGGGTCAGGGCACACTGGGTATAGACATACGAGTTACGAGTCGCTTAAATAACATGAAGACTAGGAGTCAGAACTCTAAAGACCTGTCCATATTTTGTTCACAAATACGTGTTATATTTGGGGAAGGTCACTTACTTTCCTATGAGCCACTCTCCTTGTTTCTAGACTGGGAAAATTCACAGACTTTGGTAGACAGCTGTACTGGAGCACTGTTTTCAATTGTTTCCATCTGGCTCATTCTCTGCTTTGGCGATTTGATAACCACCTGCTAAGGCCCTGAGCTTAAGGGCAGCTTTCCAATGTTTCTCAGATGCCAAGATTCAATGAATATGATTTTGAAAGTCTTCTGTAGATTTAAATTTAAGATGAAATTATCTTAAATTAACTGTATTTGAAAATATTATCATATCAGGCATTCTATTCGCTGGACAAACAGTTCATATAATGTGAAATATATGTATATTTCACATTTAATCAGTATAAATTACGAAGTTCAGAAAAGTTACATGACTAATCTAATAATAAACATTTAAACTGGTAGCTGTATTCATCTGAAGGTTGTCTGAACACAAAAGTACATATTTAATGGCCAGGTTTCTGGAGTTTGAATACCTATGCCACTGTTTAGTAGTTGGATAAATTTGAGCAATATGCTTAAACCTCAGTTTCATTATGTGCAAAATGAGATGACATAATAGTATCTACTATAGGATTATTTGATAACTACAAAATAAAATGTATATAAGTACATTGGAGAATGCATGCACAAGAAGATAGCTCTAAAAAGTTATTGATTATTATCATTATTATATTGTTATTGGCCATACATAGATGTTTCCTACCAAAATATTTTGAAAGTAAAATTAGTATTTTCCCATAACTCACACGGAATGTAATGTTACTTATTTCATACCAAAGAACAAAAATATCATTACATATCAGTCTTCATTTTTCAGCATAAGTGACATGTTTTCTGTGTTCCTTGAGATTTTTCTGTCTGCCCTCTGTCTGTCTACCTTCTATGAATTTATTCTGAACATAGAGGAAACACTCATGACCATGGTAAACTTAATTATTCCAAGGCTATTAGGTTACTTGATTATTAATTTTACAATGTGTTCTCATGCCTTTAATATTCAATGTGTTATAAGAATTGTAATAGATACCATGAAACTTGCCACAAATTCAATAATGTCTCAAAATTCAATCAAATTTTTTTAAAATAGCAGGTAAAAAGAGAAAATATTATCCGTATGTCACATCAAAAAGGCAGTTGTTCCCAAGTGAATTCAATTCTGTGTAATTCCACACTACCAAAGTACAAGAGGGTATGTAGATCAGATAAACTTCTAGTTGTCTATAATATTTCTGTACAATTTAAAAGAGGATAAAAACGTATTCCCATTTATTTTCTAGTTGTATAAAGTGGGTAATTGCAGAGAGCTCAGAGTACTTTTAGATCCATTGTCACATTTTTCTGTCTACCTCAATGTGGTGTTCCCAGAATTAGCAAAGCTTCCCCTTTCTCAAGGTACACTCTATGTTACATACCCACCTGTCCAATATTCTGGCCTGGCACTAGTATGTTCATTTCTTCAATTCAATCCAAAACAATTCCAAGCCAAAATGACTCTTACTTCACATCTGCATGATATAGATGGAGTAACTCAGACATAACAAGGATTTTTATAACTGTAGCAAACAATGTCCCAAGTCCTATGTTAACCCTGGATGTGCATTTCCTCATGGAATGTCACAACAATTAAATGAGGTAAACTGTCACTGTTTCAGATTTGCAGATGAAGGACTGGAGGGTTAGATTCATTTATTTTTCCCTGGTCTCAAAAGTAGGAAGCATGGGTCCAAAATCCTGGTCATGAAAGTAAACTCCCCACAGTTATTTTGGGCTTGCCAGCCAGTTTTTTGTTCCAATTATTATCTTAATAATGACAAAACTTTTTGAATAAAACAGACAACATAAATAAAGGAAAAAAAACTTTTTGAATAAAACAAACAGCATAAATGAAGAATGGACCCTCAAACACATCGTTGTTGTTAGATGCCATTAAGTCACCTAACACACGGCTACCCCGGGCAAAATGCTGCCCAGTCCTGCGCCATTCCCATAATCAGGTGTTGATCGGACTATTGCCATCCATCGGGTTCACTTTGGCTGACTTTTCAGAAGTAGATCGCTAGCCTTTTCTTCCTAGTGCATCTCAGTCTGGGAAATCTGCTGGAGCTCACTGGAGCAACTGTGAGTTCTGTGAAGTTAGGCACCTCTCTTATAAACTGTGTGTCTCAGGTTAGTGTATTTAAAATGGGTAACTGTCTTACTTTGTAAAAATGAAAAAAGTGCATGTAGAATGTTTAATTAAATTATTTATATTTAGTATGTTATCAAACATAAATTTTATCTCTACACAAACTTTTTCCCAAAGAGAAATTCATGAATAGAGAATTTAATAGAATCAGATACATGCATCCATTTACCTCAGAGTCAGAGTATTAACTAAGACTCAACTTTCCTAAAAGCTTAGTACAGATCGTCCCCGACTTAAGACATATTTGAGTTACAACGAACTGCCCTATGACTATCCTTTTTTTTATCTTTGTACATCTTATTATTAGTAATATGTACTACATATAACGTTGTAGCACGTAATTTGTTGATGTTATCATTCTCTTGCCAATCCCAAAGACAAATAAAGATTGGATTTATAAAGATATTGTTAATAGGAGACAAAAATAATGAATATTTTTTAAAAAATTAGATATTCTACTTATATCAGAGCTGACTTATGACAGAGTCTTCAGAATGGAACCCTGTCTTACACTGGGAAATACCTGTAATATTATTTTCATAATTACAATTTGATAAAGATACATTAGTGCAATATAATCATGAAAGGATGTTTTTTCTCACTGGAAATTAATACATAGTTTAAACGAAATTTTTATAATTTCTATGCATTCAAACATTATACACTCAATGTCTCTTTATGATATTCATTACCAGTAGGGATGCAATGAAGATTAATCTCAGGGTAAAAGTGAAAAATCCTTTATTAGTCAATTTGGCAATATGGAGTGAGAGCCAGAGAGCTAGTCTTGTCCCTTGAAGCATTGCCATACCTTGTGGGTATCGTTCTAAAATATGACTAAAAAAGAAGGGCTGGGAGGAGACCCTGTAAACACAAAGGGCTTATTTTGCAAGGTTTTCCACAATGTGCATCCTGAACTATTGTAGAACTAATAAATTTCCCATGGAACACAATAAATATAACAGCTGGAACAAGCTTAGATATCATGCTAATTGTATAAACAATATTTTTCAAATTGTAAAAAATGTATATGGAAGAATATAAAAGGAATAGTTATGATGTTATCAAGTGCAATCCAGGTGCTTTAATTTCTGTGCTTTCCAAATAGTATGATTGTGATATAGTTTTTTAAATTACAGAAATTAAGTGGGCCACAGTGAAAGCATTAGCGCGTACCATCCCCGGTTGTAAGCACTCAGTCTAGGAGTCGTAGCACTAACCTGCATCAGAGGAGCCACCGTGCAGGAGGTGTGGAATACTCTAAGCCTCTGGTTCCCAGATCACCGTTCGGATCCCCACCAATGCCTCTGTTGCCGGTATAAAATACAAGGCACCTGGCTAAAGCCTTAGGGATTCCTGAGCTTCAGGCTGCAGAAATGCTTGTGGGAAAGCATTCGGAAGAATACAGATGACCACATGCTCTCCTCATTTATCACCTCCATACAGGATTATTTTAAAATTTCAGGATATTTGATCTCTGAAGATAATGGCCTGTTTTATCAACATGCCAAAGTCATGATGTGATTATTTTGAATATGATGCTTGCCTTATAATATTATTAGTATTAAATGAGATACGATGCATAAAGCACTTAACTCATACCTAGAAAATATACTTAGTCCACAATCCTGTTAACCTAAACTTTCACAATAACTAATGTGTCAAGAAAGAGCTGGTAATGATGTGGGGAATAGAGTGGACTTCTAGACATGTCTTACCCAACAAAAGGCCATGACCGAATTGAACTTTTCCAGTCTTGAAACTTTCTAGTTATATATTTTGGGCCTGTTATATAACCTCTCTGAGCGTCAGTTTAATCATCTGTAAAAGGGGCATAATAATGCCTCTTCCACAGGATTATTTTTAGGGGCTACTGTATAGAATAAGGAGCCCTGGTAGTGCAGTCGTTAAGAGCTCAGCTGCTGACCAAAACGCCAGCAGTTCAAATTCACCAGAAGCTCCTTGGAAACTCCATGGGGCAGTTCTACTCTGTCCTATTGGGTCGCTATGAGTTGGAAATGACTTGATGACAATGGGTTTGGTTTTGGTTTCAGGTATGGAATAAATATAAAGCACCAGATCTATCAAATAAGTATAATTTCATTATCTCCTTTCTTCTCTGCTTTAGCTGAATATGTTGACTTATGAACTGACGTACAGTAATGAGAGTTTTTTTTTTTAATGTCTTTATCTTGCAACAGAAAACAGTAAAAATCAGTTGCCATTGAGTTACGTCTGACTCATGGCAACCCTGTGTGTGTCAGAGTGGAATTGTGCTCTGTAGAGTTTTTAATGGGTGATTTTTCAGAAGTAGATCACCAGGTCTTTCTTCCAAGGTGCCTTTGGGTGGACTTGAACCTCCGTCTTTTCAGTTAGCATCTGAACATGTTAACTGTACCACCCAGGGGCTCTGCTCCAGGAGATTATACAGTATAACTGTTTGCACCACTCAGGAGCTCCAATATGGGAGGTTATACGATGCTGTGCTACATAATCAAAATATAATAAGCATTAACTAATTGATTTGTTACAGCTCTGCTTATGAACTGGTTAAAGGTTAAGAAAATGGGCTGAATTATTGCCGTGCAATGAATCACTTTTATATGGCTTTTCTAGCCCTGGTCTTGTAATTTCACAAAATGATTGTCTGGGCCAAAATTTTGCAAGGTATTAGTAGATTTACTACAAAACTAGTGGATTGAAAATTCACTTAATGGGATTGTGCCCTTTGTGGTCCAACAAGGAGATTGGTTGTTGTTCCTATTCTGTTAGGCTTATATAAGGGCCAAATCCACAGAGGTTCTGGGGCCCCTCACTACCATCAAAAAGAGCGTAGAGTGGAGTGCATCCTTTGGACCCAGGGTCCTTGCATTGAGAACTCCCTATATTAAGAAGAGAGAGTTGTAACAGTGAAGACAGGGATGGTGGGCTTGCTGGTCCATAGAGAGAGAACTGAGTGTCTTTGTGCAGGCTTGTGCCTCCTACTAAAGTACTGCAACAGTTGTACCTGCGGGACAGAGACCTGAGTGTGGCTGGTGTAATTTGCTTCCTTCCCCCTTTGGGCATCGTGGTGGGAACAATACATTCCCTCATGCAGGGTAGGCTTTGGTATCACGGCAGCAAGACAGAGAACCACTCTGGCCTGGGTAGCATGGTAGGAGGCAGCAGCATAGGTCAAAAAGGGCCCAGTGGCAGAGGCTCAGGAGATCCTGTGCAGGGGTCTTTCCATTAGTGAAGCAAGGCCCAGTGAGGCCCAGGGGCAGAGCAGAAGCCTCGGAAGCCATGCAGGTGTCCCGGGTAACATGGTGGCAGCCAGAGGCAGTGGTGACATGAAGACAACATTTGACCAGAAACACAATGTGCCAGTACAGTGATATTAGAAAGAATATGAGTAGTTTGGAGAAGAATAAGCAGATCTGCTTTGAGAATTTGTTTTACTGTTTACTGTTTGCTTTCTAGAAATAATAATAGTGGCTTTCACTTTGCCAATATTGTGTAAATGTCTTGATCACAGATGGCCGTAGCACTCATGGAATGGTTGATGCCAGTGGTTGTACATGCCTCATTCCTAGTTGTCTGGTAGTTTGAGGCACATCCTGTTTGCATGTGCAATGTGGTTAGATAGACAAACCACACAATTATATAATTATACTAGGATTGTCAAACCAATCTATGAAGGGATATTTGAATTTTATTTTCAAACAGGCATATACCTATGGGTATAGTCAATAATATGAGAAAAAAGAAAGTGAAAGTAGAATTATAAGTCAAATTCTGGTAACCCTGAATAAATTAATTAAAAGAGAAAATAATAATATTAAAATCAATAACAAAAATCAGGACAGTTAATATTTATTGAGTTATTAATTTCTGACAAAACAATAATAGTAGGAGACTTCAACACACCACTTTTGGTGAAGGACAGGACATCCAGAAAGAAGCTCAATAAAGATACGGAAGACCTAAATGCCACAATCAACCAACTTGACCTCATAGACATATACAGAACACTCCACACGACAGCAGCCAAGTATACTTTCTTTTCTAGTGCACATGGACATTCTCTAGAAGACCACATATTACAGCATAAAGTAAGCCTTAGCAGAATCCAAAACATTCAAATATTACAAAGCATCTTCTCTGACCATAAGGGCATGAAGGTAGAAATCAATAACAGGAAAAGCAGGGAAAAGAAATCAGACACTTGGAAACTGAACAAAACAAAAGACTGGATTATAGAAGGCATTAAGGATGGAACAAAGAAATTCCAATGAGAATGAAAACACTTCCTGTAAAAACGCTGGGATACAGTGAAAGAAATGCTCAGAAGTCAATTTATATCAATAAATGCACACATCCAAAACGAAGAAGGGGCCAAAATCAAAGAATTATCCCCACAACTTGAACAAATAGAAAGAGAGCAACAAAAGAAACTCACAGGCACCAGAAAAAAAAAAAAAAATTAGAGCTGAACTAAAAGAAATAGAAAACAATGAAAAGAATTAACAAGACCAAAAGCTGTTTTTTTTTGAAAAAACTAACAAAATTGATAAACCACTAGCCAAACTGACAAAAGAAAAACAGGAGAGGAACCAAATAACCTGAATAAGAAATGAGATGGGCGATATTACAACAGACCCAACTAAAATTAAAAGAATCATATCAGATTTCTGTGAAAAATTGTACTCTGACAAATGTGAAAACCTAGAAGAAATGGGTGAATTCCTAGAAACACACTGCCTACCTAAACTAACACAAAAAGAGGTAGAACAGCTAAATAGACCCATAACAAAAGAAGAGATGGAAAAGGCAATCAAACCCCCCCCACCCCAAAAAAGCCCTGGTCCGGACAGCTTCACTGCAGAGTTCTACCAAACTTTCAGAGAAGAGTTAACACCACTACTACTAAAGGTACTTCAGAGCATAGAAAGGACAGAATACTACCAAACTCATTCTATGAAGCCACCATATCCCTCATACCAAAACCACGTAAAGACACCACAAGAAAAGAAAATTATAGACCTATATCCCTCAGGAACTTAGATACAAAAATCCTCAACAAAATTCTCGCCAATAGAATTCAACAACATATCAAAAAAATAATTCACCATGACCAAGTGGGATTCATACCAGGTATGCAGGGATAGTTCAACATTAGAAAAACAATTAATGTAATCCATGACATAAATAAAACAAAAGACAAGAATCACATGATTTTATCAATTGATGCAGAAAAGGCATTTGACAAAGTCCAACACCTATTCATGATAAAAACTTGAGCAAAACAGGAATAGAAGGAAAATTTCTCAACATAATAAAGGGCATTTATATAAAGCCAACAGCAAACATCACCCTAAATGGAGAGAGCCTGAAAGCATTCCCACTGAGACTGGGAACCAGACAAGGATGCCCTTTATCACCGCTCTTACTCAACATTGTGTTGGAGGTCCTAGCCAGAGAAATTAGGCTAGATAAAGAAATAAAGGGCATCTAGATTGGCAAGGAAGAAGTAAAAGTATCTCCATTTGCAGGTGACATGATCTTATACACAGAAAACCCTAAGGAATCCTTCAGAAAACTACTGAAACTAATAGAAGAGTTCAGCAGAGTATCAGGATACGAGATAAGCATACAAAAATCAGTTGGATTCCTCTACACGAACAAAAAGAACATTGAAGAGGAAATCACCAAATCAATGCCATTTACAGTAGCCCCCAAGAAGATAAAATAATTAGGAATAAATCTTACCAAAGATGTAAAAGACTTATACAAAAAAACTGCAAAACACTTCTGCAAGAAACCAAAAGAGACTTACATAAGTGGAAAAACATACCTTGCTCATCGATAGGAAGACTTAACATTATAAAAATGTCTATTCTGCCAAAAGAGATCTATACATTTAATGCAATTCCGGTCCAAATCCCAACGGCATTCTTGATGAGATGGAGAAACAAATCACCAACTTCATATGGAAGGGAAAGAAGCCCCAGATAAATAAGGTATTACTGAAAAATAAAAACAAAGTGGGGGGCCTTACTTTCCCTGATTTTAGAACCTACTATACCACCACAGTAGTCAAAACAGCCTGGTACTGGCACAACAACAGATACATGGACCAATGGAACAGAATTGAGAATCCAGATATAAATCCATCCACATACGAGCAGTTGATTTTTGACAAAGGCCCCAAAACAGTTAAATGGGGGGAGAAGACAGTTTTTTTTAACAAATAGTGCTGGCATAACTGGATATCCATCTGCAAAAAAGTGAAACAAGACCCATACCTCACTCCATGCAAAAAAATGAGCTCAAAATGTATCAAACACCTAAATATAAAATCTAAAAAAAAGGTAAAGATCATGGAAGAAAAAATAGGGACACTGTTCGGAGCCCTAATACATGGCATAAATAGTATAGAAAACATTATTAAAAATACAAAACAAAAACTAGATAACTGGGAGCTCCTAAAAATCAAAAACCTATGCTCATCCAAAGACTTCACCAAAAGAGTAAAAAGACTACTTACAGAATGGGAAAAAGTTTTCAACTATGACATTTCCAATCAGTGCCTGATCTCTAAAATCTACATGATACTGCAAAAACTCAACTACAAAAAGACAAATAACCCAATTTAAAAATGGGCAAAAGATATGAATAGACACATCACTAAAGAAGACATTCAGGTAGCTAACAGATACATGAGGAAATGTTCACGATTATCAGCCATTAAAGAAATGCAGACTGAAACTACAATGAGACTTCATCTCATTCCAACAAGGCTGGCGTTAATCCAAAAAACACAAAATAGTAAATGTTGGAGAGGCTGTGGAGAGATTGGAACACTTATACACTGCTGGTGGGAATGTAAAATGCTACAAGCACTTTGGAAATCAATTTGGGTCTTCCTTAAAAATCTAGAAATAGAACTACCATAGGATCCAGCAATCCCATTCCTTGGAACATATCCTAGAAGAATAAGAGCCTTTACACAAACAGGTATATGCACACCCATGTTTATGCAGCACTGTTTACAATAGCAAAAAGATGGAAGCAACCAAGGCGCCCTAAGAACTTGAGAAATAGTTTAAACTGAGAAGAAAACATTCTTTTGTCATTACCAAAGGGGCGAGTGAGGGAGGGCGGGAAAGGGGTTTAGATAGTAATAGGAACTATTTTAGGTGAAGGGAAAGACAGCACACAATACAGGGGAGGTCAGCACAATTGGACTAAACCAAAAGCAAAGAAGTTTCCTGAATAAACTGAATACTTCAAAGGCCAGCGTAGCAGGGGCAGGGGTCTGGGGAACATGGTTTCAGGCAACATCTAAGTCAATTGGTACAATAAAATCTATTAAGAAAACATTCTGTATCCCACTTCGAAGAGTGGCATCTGGGGTCTTAAACGCTAGCAAGCAGCCATCTAAGATGCATCGATTGGTCTCAACCCACCTGGATCAAAGGAGAATGAAGAACACCAAGGACACAAGGTGATTACAAGCCCAAGAGACAGAAAGGGCCATATGAACCAGTGACTACATCATCCTGAGACCAGAAGAACTAGATGGTGCTTGGCTACCACCGATGACTGCCCTGACGGGGAATACAACAGAGAACCCCTGAGGGAGCAGGAGAGCAGTGGGATGCAGACCCCAAATTCTCATAGAAAGACCAGACTTCATGGTCTGACTGAGATTAGAAGGACCCTGGTGGTCACGGCCCCCAGACCTTCTGTTGGCCCAGGACAGGAACCTTTCCTGAAACCAACTCTTCAGACATGGATTGGACTGGAAAATAGGTTGGAGAGGGATGCTGGTGAGGAGTGAGCTTCTTGGATCAGGTGGACACTTAAGACTATGTTGGCATCTCCTGCCTGAATGGGAAATGAGAGGGTGGAGGGGATTAGAAGGTGGTGAAATGGACACGAAAAGAGAGAGTGTAGGGAGAGAGCGGGCTGTCTCATTAGGGGGATAGCAATTGGGAGTATGTAGCAAGGTGTATATAAGTTTTTGTGTGAGAGACTGATTTGATTTGTAAACTTTCACTTAAAGCACAATAAAAATTATAAAAAATATATTTATTGAGAAATTACTGAGTGAGCTATATCGTTCCAAACAGTCTATTTGCATGATTTCATCGAAGCAGATTCATGAAGATAATGTTATTTTTAGCTCCCACTGACTTTTGATGAAACTGGATCTTAGTAAAGTTAAGTTACTGCCCAAGGTTAAAACCTTAAAAAAGATTAGACTAGGAAAATGGTCTGGTGGTCTATTTCCAATAATTAGCCAATGTAAAACTTACGGATCACAACAGAACATTGTCTGACTCACTTCCTTTGGACAAACCATTAGGAGGGATCAATCTAATGCAGGACCTCATGCTTGGGGAAATACGGGGCCAGAGAGGGTAAGGGAGACCTTTGTTGAGGCAGACTGGCACAATAGCCACTATAGTCATTGCAAATTTGTACTTGTTTAATGAATTATTTTAATACATTTTTTACTGCAGTAGAGATATTTTTAATTTTATTGAAGTTTGTAAACAGATACAGTTAAACAAAAAGTCATAGTAGTACAGTGAGATGAATTAACTCAAAGGGAAGAGAACTGAGTACAAATATCCTAGAAGAAGAAGTAGAATATTTTTTGACATCTGGGAGCTGACCTGGCACTATCAATTAGGTTTTTGTATTGCCAGGAGCTGGCCTTGATGTCTGCCTGTTGAACAGACATGGTTTTACAAAATATCAATACGGAAGATAGGAAAAAGATTCTCCAAAGGTGTCCTTGTCTCAATCCCTGGAATCTGTGAATATGTTAAGTTACATGGCAAAGGAGAATTAAGATTGTACATGGAATTAAAATTGTTAAACAGCTGACCTTAAGAAAGAGTATCCTCTGATTATAATGACATAAAATTAGAAATCAATAACAGAAACAGCAAGGAAAAAAAATCAAATATGTGGAAACAGAACAACACCTTGCTTAAAAACTACTGGATTATAGAAGAAATCAAGGATGGAAAAAACAAATTCATAGAATTAAATGAAGAATGAAAACATGTCTTACCAGAACCTTTGGAAAACAGCAAAAGCAATGCTTAGAGGTCAATTTACAACAATAAATGCACACATTCAAAAAGAAGAAAGTGCCAAAATCAAAACATTAACCCTACAACTTGAACAAATAGAGAGAAACAAAAGTAGCCCTCAGGCACCAGAAGAAAGGAAATAATAAAGGTTAGAGCAGAAATGAATGACATAGAGAATAGGAAAACAATTGAAAGAGTAGACAATACTAAAAGACGGTTTTTTGAAAAGATCAACAGAATCAATAAACCATTGGTCAAATTGACAAAAGAAAAAACAGGAGAGGAAGCAAATAACCTAAATAAGAAATTGAATGGGTGATATCACAACAGACCCAATGGAAATAAAAAGGATCATAACAGAATACTATGAAAAATTGTACTCTAACAAATTTGAAAATCTAGAAGAAATGGACAAATTTCTAGGAACACACTACTTACCTAAACTAACACAAATTGAGGTAGAAAAATTAAATAAACCCACAACAAAAGAAGAGATTGAAGAGATAATTAAAAAAATAAAAACCACCACCAACAAAAAAGCCCTGGCCCAGACGGCTTCACTGGAGAATTCTACCAAACTTTCAGGGAAGAGTTAACACCATTACTACCAAAGGCATTTCAGGCATAGAAAAGGATGAAATACTCGCAAACTCATTCTATGAAGCCAGCATAACCATGATAGAAAAGTCAGGTAAAGATCCACAAAAAAAAGAAAATTACAGACCAATATCCCTCATGAATATAGACCCAAAAATCCTCAACAAAATTCTAGCCAATAGAATTCAACAACATATCAAAAAATAATTCACCATGACCACGTGGGATTCATACCAGGTATGCAGGGATGGTTCAACATTAGAAAAACAATAGTGTAATCCATCACATAAATAAAACAAAAGACAAGAACCACATGATCTTATCAACTGATGCAGAAAAGGTATTTTTAAAAGTCCAAAACCCATTCTTGATAAAAACTCTCAGCGAAATAGGAATAGAAGGAAAATTCCTGGACATAATAAAGGCCATTTATACAAAGCCAACAACCAACATCATCCTAAATGAAGAGTCTTAAAGCATTCCCCTTGAGAAGGGGAACCAGACATGGATGCCCTTTGTCACCACTCATATTCAGCATTGTACTGGAGGCCCTAGCCAGATCAATAAGGCAAGAAAAAGAAATAAAGTGCATCCAAATTGGTAATGAAGAAGTAAAAGTATCCCTATTTGCAGATGATATGGTCTTATACATGGAAAACCCCCCAAAATCCACAAGAAAACTACCACAACTAAAATAGAAGATTTTGCAAAATATCAGGATATAAGATAAACATACATAAGTCAGTCAGATTCCTCTGCACCAAAAGAGAGAACTTCCAAGAGGAAATCACCAAATCAATACCATTATAATAGCCCTCAAGAAGATAAAGTATTTAGGAATAAATTTAAACAGAGATGTAAAAAACCTACACAAAGAAAACTACAAGACACTATTACAAGAAATCAAAAGAGACCTAAATAAGTGGAAAAACATACCATGCTGATAGACAGGAAGACTCAACATTATGAAAATGTCAGTTCTTCCCAAAGTGATCTACACATACAATGCAATCTCAATCCAAATTCCAATGACAACTTTTAGCATGTTGGAGAAACAAATCACAAACTTCATATGGAAAAGGAAGAAGCCCCAAATAAGTAAAGAATTACTGAAGAAGAACAAAGTGGGAGGCCTCACACTACCTGATGTTAGAACCTGTTATACCACCATGATAGTCAAAACAGCCTGGTACTGGTACAACAGACACATAGACCAATATAACAAAATTAAGAACCCAGACGTAAATCCATGCACCTATGAGCAGCTGATAGTTGACAAAGGCCGAAAGTCCATTAAATGGGGGAAAAGACAGTCTTTTTAACAAGTGGTGCTGGCGTAACTGGATATCTGTCTGCAAAAAAATGAAACAGGACCCATACCTCACATCATGCACAGAAACTAACTCAAAATGATCAAAGACCTAAATATAAAACCTAAAATGATAAAGATCACGGAAGAAAAAATAGGGACAATGCTAGGAGGCCTGATACACGACATAAACAGAATACAAACCATAACCAACAATGCAGAAACATCAGAAACTAGATAACTGGGGTCTGCTAAAAGTCAGTTATGCTCATGAAAAGAGTAAAAACAGAACCTACAGATTGGGAAGAAATTTTTAACTATGACATATCTGGGAAGGGTCTAATCATTAAAATCTACAAAGTACAGCAACACCTCAACTACAAAAAGACAAATAAAAAAAATTAAAAATGGGCAAAGCATATGAACAGACACTGCACCAAAAAAGATATTCAGGTGGCTAATGTACACATGAGGAAATGCTCATGATCATTAGCCACCAGAGAAATGCAAATTAAAACAACAAAGAGATGTCTTATCACCCCAATAACACTGGCGCTAATCCAAAAAAAGGAAACCCTGGTGGTGTAGTGGTTAAATGCTGTTAACCAAAAGGTCGGCAGTTGGAATCCACCAGGCGCTCCTTGGAAACTCCACAAGGCAGTTCTACTCTGTCCTATAGGGTCTCTATGAGTCAGAAATGACTCAATGGCGATGGGTTTGGTCAATCCATAAACCACAAAATAAAAATGTTGGAGAGGTTGTGGAGAGATTGGACTCTCATGCACTGCTGGTGAGAATGTAAAATGATACAATCACTTTGGAAAACAATCTGGTGCTTCCTTAAAAAGCTAGAAGTAGAAATACCATAAGATCCAGCAATCCCACTCATAGGAATATACCCAAGAGAAGTAAGAGCAGTCGCAGGAATAGACATATGCATACCATGTTCATTGGAGCACTATTCACAACAGCAAAAAGATGTAAACAACCTAAATGCTCACCAACAGACGAATGGGAAACAAATTATGGTACAGACACACAATGCAGCCTACTGACGGAGCCCGGTTCTACTCCGACACCCAACGGGTCACTGTGAGTTGCGTTTGATTCTACTGCAACTGGTGGTGGTTTTTGTTTTATATGAAGATATAGCTGTAGCTATGTTGTTGTTGATGTCTTGCGCTGAAAGTTGTTGAGAGCAGTTGCTATTTAGTTGGCTTCTACTCAAAGTAACCTAATATATAAGAGAAAGAAATTTTCCCTGGTCCCGTGCCATCCTAATGATTGTTGGTATGTTTGAGTCCATTGTTGTTGTTATTGGGTCAATCCATCTTTTTGAGGGTTTCCTTTATTTTTGTGAGCTTCTACTTCACCTAACAGGACTTCTTTTCCTAGTGATCGGTCTTTCCAGATAGTGTGTCCAAAGTAAGTAAGATGAAGTCTTGCCATCCTCATTCCTAAGGAACTTTTCACTGTTTTATTGTAGGACTGATTTTTTTGTTCTTTTGTTAATCCATGGTACATTCAATATTCTTCACCAACACCACACCTCCACGCATCAGTACTTCTCCTGCCTTCTTTTTTCATTGTCCAGTTTTCACATTCACAGAGGCGAACAAAAAGACCACAGTGTTGAATAGAAGTAGGGAAAAGAGATATCCTTGCCGTGTTCCTGATTTTATGGCAAAATCTTTCAGTCTTTCACCATTGAGTATAATGTTAAGTGTTGGTTTTTCACAACTGTCCTTTATCATTTTAAGGAAGTGTACTGAGGTGAAGGAAATTCAGAGCTATATGACAGTATTGCACAACAAGCTATTTAATGGGGCCAACACATTGAAAGTCACATGCAAGGGGGTGGTCCCTGTAGCAGAAGGTCTTCCAGAGGCTAGAGTCACAGGTAGCATCAGAAGGAGAAGAGAGCAAGAAAGCTCCCAGGGGTGAGAAGCGATATCCTCCTGCAGCCAGGCGATAAGTCTCTGGGTCAGAGAGCTCTAAAAGCAGCAGCATCTTAGGGTCTTTATAACTACAGGAATTTATCTTCTTTTTTTTTTTTTTTTTTTTAGGACTAGCAGAAGTTGAGTCCAGTTTTGCAGGGTATGTAAAACAGGCAGGTCCTAAGTGGCTAAAAATCTGCTTATTTGGGCTATTTTTAAATCAGTTGGACATGTACAAGTTTGAGTTTCATGCCAGTTTTTTTTCCATATAATACGTCTCAGCTTACTTGAAGAATAACTTGGGGCTAATACACAGAGCCATTTTTGACTCTCACACAATAGGAAGTTCGCTTTTATTCCTGATTTTTGAGTGTTTTTTTGTTAAATGCTTTTTTCTGCATCAGTTGATAGATCATCCCCCTCTCCCTACATTCTATTAATGTGTTGCATTACACTGATTGACTTTTATATGTTGAGCTACTACTCCTGCATTTGTGGGATAAAGCACACAGGGTTGCGGCATATGGTTCTTTTAATATGCTGCTGGATTGGAGTTTTACCATTTTGTTGAGGATTTCCATAGATATTTCTATGCAATATTTTTTTCTGATGGCTTTGTCTGGCTAAATATCAGGATGCTGATGGCATCATGGATTGAGTTACAAATTATTCCTTCCTTTTAGTTTTTGGAAAAGTTTGAGAAAGATTGATGTTAATTTCTATTTGATGCCTTCTTTATAATTTCTTTGTCATTATTGATATTCTCTATTTGTTGAGACATTCTCCTGTTTTCCTTTAGGTCTTTGACCATGTTTAACACAGTAGATTTAAACGATTTGCCTAGCAATTCTATGTCATTGGTTCTTCAGGGACTGCTTTCACCGATTTTTTTTTTTTCCTGTGAATTGGTTGTACTTCCTGTTTCTTGGCATGCCTAGTATTTTTACCAAACACTGGGCTTTGTGAATTTTATGTGTTAACTCTGAAAAGCAGATTCTCCAGCCTACCTAGTGCTTGCTGTTATTGTTGAGGGCTGCGGTCATCTGTTTAGTGACATTTCCAAACTATTTATTTGTTTGTATGTATTTATTATTTTTCATAGACTGTTTTCTTTGCCATGTGTGGTCACTGAAGTCTATCTTCAGTTATTTTAGTGGTCAACCAGTGACCTGATAGAGACCTTTTTTGGAGTCAAAAAGAGAAGAAAAAGAAAACTAAAAACCCTTTCCTGGTCATTGAAGATTGCCTCTGAATTAGGTACTCTTTCAATGCTTAGCCAGGCCACCTACAACTGGGCCTTAGTCTACACCTCCGTTTGTGCAGAGCCCAAAGATCTGCCAGAGGCTCAAACCTAGGGTCCTCTCAGGTCTTGTCTGAGCATGCATTCAACCTGGGTATGTACATTGGATCTCTGATCCTTCAGTACATTCAGTATCTCTACAAACAGTTTATTCTCCCATGCATCTGCCTCGTCAGCCTCTTCTTTTCCAGGCTATCAGGTTTGTCTGCTTCTTTCCCTGTTCTCCATTCCTTACCTAAGCTGGTTATGGCATTATATGTCTTTAAGGCTTTTGACAGACAGATACCACCTGGTAGCCACTCATGTCTGAGAGGAGTAAAGCCAAGGCCTATCTCAGAGCAGGTATCTCTGGAACTACCAGATTGGTCAAAATAAACAACAACAACATTTTTAGAAAAAAGATCTGTCTTGTCCACACCCTGGCACCAGCAAGCCACACCAGGAATGTGGGCTGCTGTCTTCATGGCAGCTGCCAAGTGGAGAATGGGGGATAGTAGGTGAATAAACAAAAATGCCACCATTTTTCATCAAAATTCAACAGCATCTTTTCTCATGAAGGACTTAATGTTTATTCTGTCAGTTTTTTTTTTCCACTTATTCATTGCTTCAGGGAAACCCTGGTGGCCTAGTGGTTAAGTGCTATGGCTGCTAACCAAAGGGTCGGCAGTTCAAAGTCTCCAGGGGCTCCTTGGAAACTCTATGGGGCAGTTCTACTCTGTTCTATAGGGTCGCTATGAGTGGGAGTGGACTCGACGGCATTGGGTTTGGTTTTTGGTTTTTTTCATTGCTTCAGTGGAGGGAATGAATCCTATACCTTCTTAACACACCGTTTTCTGTAACATCCCCTCTCCTGATGTTTTTAAGTGGCCTTTCTCTTATTTCAGAAACACTGGTGGCATAGTGGTTAAGTGCTATGGCTGCTAACCAAGAGGTCAGCAGTTCGAATCCACCAGACGCTCCTCGGAAACTCTATAGTGCAGCTCTACTCTGTCCTATAGGGTCGCTATGAGTCGCAATCGACTTGACGGGAGTGGGTTTGGTTTTCTGGTTTTCTCTTATTTCAGTATTTGCTTGGTTGCTGTAAATATTTTAAAACTTTCTAAATTTCTAAAAAAGTTGATTCTAACACTTTTTGCTTTGTCGTTGTTTCTGTGCAGGAACAGGCCCTCCACAGAAGCTATCTGAGGCTATCAACTTGGTCATTTTCACTGACATTATCCACATCTCATTTTTTTAAAATATACACGGATATACAATTGATCCAACAACTTTCACTGAAATGTGTATCCTTTTATCACTCCCCATACAAGCACCTGACATATGTGACTCATCATTGTACACATATGTGTGCATCTGAATTATGTATTCTCTTCCATTGGTCTATAATTATATCAATACAAATCTTTGATATCACATAGAATGATGCATCTCATTTTATTATTTTTAAAATTCCCTTTGAGCTATCACTGTTTTTTGCATCATTTTATATAAATTCTATAGCCAACTTGTAAATTAAACACACACACATGCACACACTGATGGGACTCTAATGGGGATTATATTGAATTTATGTAATAATTGAAATGATTTATTTTTTCATTGTTCAGTATAATTCATGGATAATGCACTTAAATATAATGGTTTCATTACAAGTAAGTATGGGTAGCAGCTAGGGGGAGGCATGAGGAATCTTCTCAAGTGCTAATAATATGTTACTACTTTCATATAGGTTTGTTCAATTTGCGATAATCTATCTGATTAGTTGTGAATGTACTGTATATGGATTTCTTTATTCTGTATAACTTACACAAATCATCCTTCAAATTGCTATTTACTTAAAAAAAGTTTGTTAGCTATAGCTATTGAAGTTTAGGCATCGTGTTTAGTCAGGTTTAGGCTCTATTGGAACTCAAAAGCATGAAAATGGTCAAAAATACTACAAAAATTAATCACAATAATAAAAGATCAAGGATGTATAAAACTCTAAGGCCAAGATCAAGAAGCTGGGGTGGAGATTACCTGAAACTTGAAGCTAGCAACTGGACATACAACCATATACTTCACTGACTGATGTGGCCTGCAGATGTGAACTTTCATGCAATCTGTGTGAAAAATATTTAAATATGTTAAAATTCATTAAATTTGAATGTACATTTATTAAAATATGGATTTATTATTTTCGTTTTTGATAGTAAGTATAAATTATAATTTCAAACTTTATGTAAAACACAAATGGTTTACACGCTTAAGTAATTTCACCACCAATTCCATTCATAGGTATATACAAAATACAAACTCTTGTTTATGGAACACAGGAGACAAATGCAACAATGTTTATAAGTGCATTGTATATAATAGTAGACAACTAGAAATAAAACAAGCATCTATCAGCAACAACACCAACAACAAAAAATGGATAAATGTGTAGTATAGTCTTAAAATAGAATGCCATTCAGTAATAAAATAGAATGGGCTGTCATTTCATTCAACCTGGAGCGTTAGTAATGTCAACTGGAAAAACAATTTTCAAAAAGATTATCTACAACTTAAGGCCCCTTTATTAAGTTCTACAGCATCTAAAAATATTTTCTAATACCCTATGAATTCTATATTATAATTATAGCAAGAAAATTAAAAAACCAAAAATTCAGAATGATGGTGGAGGTATAGGAGGATATGAGGAGTCCCTGGATGGTGCGAACAGTTAACATAGTCACTGCTAACTGAAAGCTTGGTGGTTCGAGTCTACCCAGAGGCACCTCGGGAGAATGGATTGGTGATCCACATTAGAAAAATAAGCCGTTGAAAACCCTACCAAGAACAGTTCTACTCTGACACACATGGGGTCGCCATGAGTTGGAGGAGCACTAAAGATAAATTTACTATTTTAGTTGTTGGGTTGGGTGGTGAACTTACAGGTATACATTATATTATAAACAAACTGACCGAAGTAAGGCATTCATAGACCAATAAACACATTTTGTCTTGAACCAAAAATGAGTGTTCCTAAAGGCCATTACATATAATTATTATTAAAATTTTTGACAATGGATCCAAAAAAATCTTGTCAGTGAATCTCTAAAATATTTCACAGAAATATACACTTTCTTCCAATACCATTGTTCATGCACTGATGGCACACTGGTTGTATTTTGCTCTCATGGTTTATATCCCACTTTATATTTAGCACCAAGTACTTTAGCAACCCACTGCATTATTTATTATCAACACTCAGACTCTAAGAATTTTTCATATATTACTGATTGGAAAATAAATGATTAAATCCAATTTGGATAACGCTAAAAAAAAAATTTTTTTTTTTTATTAGAGCTAAACATGTGCCTAATTTATGACTAAGCAATTTCAATATAGGTATATGTACAAGAGAATTGAGTTCACGTGTTCTCAAAAAACACTTGTACAGGAAGCTTTATGGTAGTTTTATTCATTATAGTCAAACATTTCTGACATCAGAATGGAAATAATTATTCTAAGCCATATGATGGAATTCAGCTTTGTAATAAAAATGATGCAGACACTCAAAAATATGGTTAAACCTTTTAAACATGTTTAGGAAAAGAAGCCAGACATCAAAGAGAACTTATTTTCTGATTTAAAAGTTTCGACTCAATGGTGATGAGAAATAAGAGCTTCTATTTAATGGCGATAGAAGCCAGAATAATGATTGTAACTGTGGGCCTAAGGCATTAACATGAAAGTAGCATAAGAGATGACGAATGATGAAATGCTCCACCTGTGGTTTCCCTCAAGCTGTAATGATGACAGTTCCACACTTCCAGTTGTTAATTTCAAGTTTTAGCCCAATTCTGAAAGCTTCTTATTTCATAGTATTTCACATCCCATGTGTCCACAAAACTCAAATGTCTGCTTTCTCCCAGTCTCCTGAATCTGCCCAGTCTTTGCCTCTCCACTAATATCACCTTGGTCCAAGGTAATATCTTGTCACAGCTGGACTACTGCAATGGCTTTCTTCTGCCCACATCAATTCTCTACCACAACTCTGCAAAGGTAGCCCATCGTTTTAGGTTCAAAACCACAATCCTCACATCGATCTAATTTACACTGTAAGACCCGGCTCCAAAACATATACCTATTTTCTGTGTCTCACCAATTTACTCCTTGATCTTTTGTGACTATGCTGGGCATGTCCCCACCTCAGGGAATTCTCACTTGTTCTTTGCTCTTCCCAGAACATTCATCCACAGATATCCACTTGTCTCTTGTCCTCGACTCCTTTTAGTTTTTAACAAATGTTGCATTCTTGGTTCTCCCTTCTCTGTTTGACTTAACATTGCAAATATCCTTTGTTTTCCCGATTCCAATTTTCCACTTAGTTCTTCTTCGTGGTGATTAATACTTTTTGGTAAAAAACGTACAGAGTTAAAGCATTAAAGCCCTTGTTCAATGAATGAATAAATAAATAAATAAGTGGTTGTATGCACTTTGCTCTATATTATAGTTTGGTCATCATATGTATTTTCCTGATATTATGTATTATATGGTAAATTATATTTCATGTGCATTTTATTTCAGAATATTAAAAAAGGTACTAAAAATTTGTTATGACATGGGAGCATTGTGTTGACAGGGATTAAATCTATTGCTTTAGAAGATAAAGTTGATAATGGCAACCATTCTCTTGCTTTTACACAGCAAATTCACCCAGTTCCAATAACAATGCTTTAGTTATTTCTGAAAAGTGGAGAAACCAAGGCATTGTTACATTTATTTATTTTGTAAACATTTCTTTGAACTTACATATCTCTAGACAGTAGGCTAATCAAATCATGTTGTTCAGTCTCAAACTATAAAGGGTTCTTAAAGTCATATTTTCTGTACAAATATCCATTTTCCCAGCACTCTTCTCATGGCCCCCATGACCTCCTTATTCCTCAGACTGTAGATAAATGGGTTCAGAGGAGGTGTAATGATACTGTAAAACACCGCCACCACTTTATCTTCCTCAGGGTAATGCAAGGAATGTGGCTTGTATAGGTGGAGAGAGTAGTCCCATAGAATAGGCTTGCCACAATCAGATGAGAGGAACACGTGGAGATGGCTTTCGTCTGCCCTTTACCTGAGCTCATCTGGTACACCACAATAAGCACCTGGGCATAGGAAGCCAGAACGGCCATGAATGGTAGTAACAGAATGACAAGGCCACTAAAGAGGACAGTATACTCATACTGGGAGGTGTCCTGACACACCAAAGGCATTAGAGATGGAACTTCACAGAAAAAGTGATTAACGATCCGAGATGTACAGAATGGAAGTTGAAATACATACAGTGTATGTATTAAAGCATTGATAGAACTACTGGCCCATGCACATGTGACCATAGACAAACAGATCGTCTTGCTCATGAGCACAGGATAATGTGAAGGGTGACAGATCGCTACGTGTCTATCATAAGACATGAAACCAAGAAGAGCTTCACTTCCACCAAGAGTCAAAAACAGAAAGGTCTGAATCTCACAACCGAAAAAAGCAATGGTCTTACTATTTGACAGGAAGTTTGTCGCCATCTTGGGTACCGTGGTGGAGATGTACATCATGTCAATGAAGGAGAGCTGACTGAGGAGGAAGTACATGGGAGTGTGGAGCAGAGTGTCCAATCGGATGAGGTGGATCAGTATGATATTTCCCATCAAAGCCACTGAGAAGATGACAGTAATGGCAACGAAGAATATCTTGTTCATTTGGCCATATTGGAAAAGGCCAAGAAGTATAAACTCTGCTCCAAAAGTTTGATTTTCTGTCTTCATGGCTTAAATCAAAACAAAGCAGACCATATCTGAAAATTCCGTGTAACAACACTGACCTTTGAGAGAAAACAAAATGATTATTAAATGCAGTAGAATTCCCTTAAATCAGCTTAGGTGACTGTCTCTCCCTGTTTTTATACAGGAAACCCTGGTAGTGTAGTAGTTAAGTGCAACGACTGCTAACCCAAAGGTCAGCAGTTTGAATCCACCAGGCACTCCTTGGAAACTCTATGGGGCAGTTCTTCTCTGTGCTATAGGGTACTATAGGTCAGAATCAATTCAACAGCAATGGGTTTGGTTTTGGGTTTTTATGCACTGAATCTGTGTCTATTGAGCAATGGGCATTTTGAAAAAATAAAAATAACGTTTCTTTAAAATTGATCACAGAATAAAAATATAATATGGGGATAAAACATTTAGATGATTACCAACATGAGTTATGACTCCCCTTGTAAATATCTTCATGATGATAGACCAGAGACATGTTCACGTGTTGTGAAAAAATCTTTCACTCAATTCCTTCATATATATAGTTCAGAATTGCACTGTTGGTTAAACATGGTATAATATTCTTTAAAAAAAATTTCTTGACTCCATTTTTCAATTTTGAATTTAAAAAAAAAGAAAAAATTTTTTTTATATACATTGTAAGAAAAAAACTTTTTTAAATTATATTAACATTTGTGGGTCAGGAATATTTTAGCTCTTCTAAATGAATTGGTGGTTATATAGATAACATCTGTAAGTGTAAATGGGAATTCATTGACAAAGCCCTCCAAAAAAAAAAGATCGATCGATCTACCTACCTACCTATCTACCTACCTACCTATCATCTACCTACCTATCTACCTATCTATCATCTATCTATCTATCTATCTATCTATCTATCTATCTATCTATCTATCTATCTATCTATCTATCTATCTATATGCCAGACCTAAGGGATGGTTGGAGAATGAATCATTAAAACAGAAGTTAACAATTATTCATCTAAATTTAACTCAAGAAGCATGTCAAGAATGGCATTTTTAATTTTACTTAGTCCTGTTATATTAATTGGGGAAATTTACATTTAAACTGCACTTGGAAGAAGTGGCAATTAGTAAAAGTTTATCACTTGCTGCTCAATCAGGATATGAAATCAAAAGACTACTGATGGCCTTTTTAAAATTCAGAAGTTTTGGATAATTCTTATTGCAGAACAACGTTAAGAAATAGAAAATATTTTCAATTAAAAACTAGCCAACTTTAATATAAAACCCCTTGTTGTTGAGTTGATTCCGATTCACAGAGACCCTATAGGACAGAGTAGAATTGCCCCATAGGGTTTCCAAGGAGTGGCTGGTAGACTCGAACTGCCAACCCTTTGGTTAGCAGCAAAGCACAAAATTAACTGACAATAACAATTGTTGATTATACACATGCAAGTACTAATACAATTCTGGCACATAAAATTCAATGACTCATCATCAGTTATATTTACCGTTAACTTGACTATACTTGGTCCAAGATGCAGTCACATGAGCAAACCAAAATGTAAGTCTTCGTTCAGTAAATGCCTGTCCTTCTCAGAAGCCGAAATGTAAATTAACCAGTTAGGACTTGCCTGCTGCACTTAACCTAGTTCAGAATGTCCCATTAATCCCTTCTCCATCACCAGAAATCTGTTGAAAATGAAACTTCTACAAGATTAATTTGTATATGAGCTCATAAACTATATCTGCTATTCATGAATTGGGAAGCTATTGTCTGAAACTTCCTATTCATGAATTGCAAATAAAGCTTATAAATTCATATGCAAATTTAATCTAGTAGAAATTTTATTTTTTACATTATCTATAGTCAGCCAAGTTTGTATAAACTAAGGCATACTTTTTTTTTTTTTGAACTAACAATATCATGTTAGGAATTTTCATTGTATAAAAAATTTGTAGAAGTATAGTAAACTTAATATATTTTACAGAAGCAATTTGGAATGATGAGTACATGATAAAAACAGATAAGGGAACTAAAAAATATCAGCTTGGTGAGATAATGTGCATGTATTCAAAATCAGTTATGAAAACTAGACAGCTACACATTATACATAGAAATATATATGCACATGCATGTATGCATATGTATTTCACTTGAAATAAAACAATTTACAAAATATTTTAATTCAAGTGCAAAGATTCTCACCAAGAATTTGTATCGCTTGAAATAGTTTACAACCTTTCACCATTCCAATAATATTGTTGAATATGACTATGCCTTGAGCATAATACAAAGTGGCAAGGCAAAAATAAGAAACATTTTTTCTACCCCAGTCAAGACTACTAGTGATGCCTCCAGGGCCATGCTGCCCAGTAGGGATTGCACTGGACCTTCAAACCCTACCCTTTTCTCGCTTTACAAAGACACGTCTCTTACCTTGCTTTTTTGCGATTGCTGTCCCAAGAAAATTTAAAATCAATATATGGCCAAATTAATCTCAGATAACATACCTGGATATTCAATTTTTGCAGAGATCATCCAAATGTAATGTGGATAATCTAGCCAGCCCAGAAATTGCCCAAATCAAAGGAAATGGGCATACAAGAAAAATACTATTCACTCTACATAATTTTTCAAATAAAACACATTCCTTTAAATAGTGTCCCTGAGATTAGTTGTATATTGATCTTTTTGACACGAATTGTAGCAAAGTATTCAAGGTATTATAACATTGTAGGTTAAATTCAGAGTAATAAATGGCCCAAAAGAGTTATTTGAAATCTGAATGGTTGTTATTATGAACAAGACTGCTTTACCGCTAGCAGGCCATGTTTTTAAAACTGAAAAATCAGCCACCGTGTTGAAAACCATATTCTTTTTCATTAGAAACCCACTGCCATCGAGTTGATTCCGACTCATAGCGACCCGATCAGACAGAGCAGAACTGCCCCATAGAGTTTCCAAGGAGCACCTGGCAGATTTGAATTGCCGACCTCTTGGTTAGCAGCTGTAGCACTTAACCACTACGCCACCAGGGTTTCCAGTTAGACATATAGATTATTTTACATATATAAAAAATAGTTTAAAATTTTATTTTAATTGAGATATATCATCTTTCATATAGAGATCTGTTTCATTCTCCTAGAAGACTTTTTTTTTTTTTTAATAAATCATTAAACAGGGAGTTGGGAAATGGATCTGCAGAATTACATAAAAGATTTTCCTGTCACCCCACTTGGGCACAGTATTAGAGAGGCACAGCAAGTCTGTCTTTCAAAAATTTTTAAGTTAAATTATATTATTTGTTTGTCATATATATTAAAAAGTCACAGACAAAACTGCATGTATTAGGAAAATCAAGCTACTTGACACTTCTACAGGATGACAGAAAAATAAATTCACAAAGAAATCCAAAGCTATGAAATCTCTAATTTGAAACACATTTTAGGAAGTGTTACCATTCTATGAGCTTGCAGATTGCTTTTTTTTTTTGCCTCAGCAAATAAGTCTTCAATCATTTACCATGAAAAAATTTAGTAGAAAAAAGAATCAAATGTTCAAACTAATTTTCTCGTCCTTATATAGACTTTAAACCTCTCGGTGGACACAGGCTGGCTGCCTGATCAGGGTGGAATTCATATTTTGTTTCTCAGAGACCTTCTGGGAAAACTAGACCTCTAGTCCATGATTAAGCACATTGTACAAATTACAAGTGATATTTTATTAGTCCTGATGTCTGCATTCCTGGGGGGAGGGAGGGAAATGAACAAAGGGTCAAGCCTCAAAATATATTTGTTCAAGTGAAAAAAAAAAATCAAATAATTGATATTAGCTGATTGCTTTAAATTTTTTTTAAAAAGTTAACTATTTAACCTTTAAAATATGTATGTAGATTTTGACTCCATATAGTAATCAGCTAATGTATAGTTTGATTTTTTTCTATACAAAATATGCATGAAATACTGAGGATATTATTAATGTGCTAAATTTTGCAATAATTTTATTCCTAAAATAGGAAGGTTGGCTTGGCCATGGAATTAAGGGACTCCGATTTCTGAAAGTCCACAGATCAAATACAGATGCTGTAATCCCTAAGGGTTAAAGTGCCCACGTGTAGAGTAGAATTTAGAGTTTGGCATGGTGCTCAATAACGTTGTTCTATTTCGATGAGATATACTTAATCTGTAAAAATTGAAGTGAGTTGAAATTTTAACCAGTCAATTCCCTTACCTGATTCTGTGGGATGACATGAAATAGCTGCTGTGCTCAAGAATGGGAAAAGAAAAATTGCAATGGCTTAAGAAGAAACTCGATGTGGGTTAGATTTTGGGAAAAAAATACACAGGTTTATTCTCTCATGTACAGACAGGGATGTAAGTCACATCGTAAGATCTTATCTTCATTTTTCTCCAATTATGATATATATGTTATTTTATAATTCATAAATTATAATTTATAATAATTATTCCTTACTTTGAAATATTTTGTCTCATTATTCTCTAAATCACTTTCCAAAGAAAACTCCAGGGGCCAAACAATCACTGAGTCAGTTTTAGGAGGAAACACAGGTGTTTAGGAACCCTAATCTCAGATTTTTACTGAACGATTGAGTCCTATGAATAGTCAACATTTGCCTCACATTCAGTCACTTGTGGAAGGATTTCTAGAATGTCGAAGTGACATTTGTAAGTTTTGAATACTGTGAAACTTGTACAGTTTCTGGCATTTTCTTTAAGAACGAGAGAGCAAAAATACAAATATAAAATTGATATGACTGTGGAAGAGGCCTGCACAGGTGAGAGGATCTGCAGTTCAAGTTTCTTAAGTTTCAATGAAAATCTACCTCTGAAGTTAGGTTTGATACCTTTAAGTGGTGCTTGTTGTTATTGTTTTATTATCACTTGATATTGTGTGAGAAAAATATTTAAGTGTATTATACACAGAGAGTTGTCAGCTACTTTGAGAGAACATGAAAACCTAGAACTCTTCCTGTGGCATAAAAAGAGAGATATCTCTCAGGGGCCAAACAACTTACAATGTTGTCCAGCATGCTGTAAGCCCTCAATAAATATTAGCTTTAATGATGATTATTAATGATGATGCTGTTTTTACTGCCTTTTTGGATTATTATTTTACACAAACTAAGATTGATTCAAGGATGGAAGCATCTCCTCCACTGCTTTGCTCAAATGTGGACACAAATCCTTCTAAAAGCTTTCCCCATCCCAGTGTGACATGGTTCTACTAAAGTTTCAAGAGAAAAATAAACAAAACTAGAACAAACTATCTACAGGGAGAATTACTTAAAATAAGCCCTGTACATACAGTCACTCTCTCTGATAAGGTTCAAAGACCTAAAGTTTGGTATTGAAGAAATCTGAAGTATAAGAGAGTAATCAGTAAATAAATAGAGAGAGATAAATGAATGAATGAATAACCAAATAAGCAGAGATACCAAGTTTGGTTCTCCAGAATAGAGAGAGAGAAATGAATGAATGAATAACCAAATAAGCAGAGATATCAAGTTTGGTTCTCCAGAGCTCTAGTCAAAACCTGATTTTTGTGTGTTCATCTGACATCCTGCAATTTTGTTGGATTTGTATATTAAATCTAATAGTTTATTTTTGTTTTTGTTGGTTTGTTGTGTGTGTGTGTGTGTGTGTATTCTTTGTTGTTGTTGTTAGGTGATGTCAACTTTGTTCTGACTCATAGCGACTCCTATGTACACCAGAAGGAAACACTCCTCCGTCCTGTGCCATCCTCACAATCATTGTTATGCTTGAGCCCAGAGTATTTCTTAGGATATTCTGTATATAAGATCATGTCATTTGAACAGGAACAAATTTACTTCTTTTCAAATTTGAATGCCATTTCCAATTTTTTTTTTTTCCCTAACTTTTCTGGCTAGTATTTACGTAATAATATGGAATAAGAGTTGTGAAGTTAAGCATCCTTGTTTTGTTCCTGATGTTACGGAAAAACTTTTACTTTTTCACCAATGTGTGTGATGTCAGCCGTGGGCATTCCATAACTGTCCTTAATCAGATGCAAGCAGTTTCCTTACATTTCTAGTTTGTTGGGAGATTTTATTCTGAAAGGGTACTGGAGTGTGTCAAATGATTTTTCTGCATCAGTTAATATAATCATTTTTGTTCATTCTCTTAATTAATTGATATTTATGTTTAACCACTTCTGCATTTATGGGATAAGTTTCACTGGGTCGTGGTGTATAGTCCTTCCAATATGCTGCCCTATTTGGTTTGCTAGTATTTTGTTGCAATTTGCTGCTGAATTTGGTTTGTTAGTATTTTATAGACGATTTGCATCCATATTCATAAGGTACATTGTGATTTATTTTATTTTTTTTTGCTTTGGTATCAGGGTGATAATGTCATTCTAGAATGAGTTGACTTCTATTTTTTGGAAGAGTTTGAGAAAGATTATTGTTAATTTCTATCTGGCGTCCTTTTATAATTTCTATCTCCTTATTGGCAGTCTCTATTTGTTAAGACATTATTTTACTGGTTACCTTTAGTCCTTTGTACATGGTATCCATTAGCACCTTGAACATATTTAATACAGTTTATTTATATTATTTCTCTAGTATCTGAGTTGACTCAGGGATTGTTTCAAATTTATTTATTTTTTCCTGTGAATGAGCCATGTGCTCCTGTTTATTTGCATGCCTAATATTTTGTTGTTGCTGTTGTGGAAAACTGAGCATTGTGAATTACAAACCATAATTATTAAAATTATTGACAATGGATTAAAAACAATCTTGTCAGTGATTATCTTAAATACTTCACAGAAAATGTATACTTTCTTCCAATACCATTATTCATGCACTGTTTGAGCACTGGTTGGATTTTATGGTCATGGCTTATATCCAATTTTATATTTAGTGCCAGGTAGTTTAGCAAGTCACTGCATTATTTATTATCAACAATTAGACTCTAAGAATTTCTCTTGTATCGCTGAATGGAATACAAATGATTAAACCCACATTGCAATAACACATTCATAGCTGTACATGTACTTAAAATATGACCAAGCAATTTCAATCTTTGATGTATATACAAGATAATTCAGTTAATATGTTCTCAAAAAGCATTTGTGCAGGAAGTTTTATGGCAGTTTTATTCATGATAGCCAAACATTTCCTGCATCAGAACGGAAACAATTGCTCAGGAACCATACAATGGAATGCAGCTTTGTAATATAAATGATGGAGTTACAGAGACACACAAAAATATGGTTAAATCTTTTAAATATGTTGACTGAAAGAAGCCAGATATCAAAGTGAACTTTTTTTTTTTCTGATTCCAAAGTTTCTACCCAATGGTGATGAGAAATAAGAGCTTCTATTTAATGGTGATAGAAGTCAGAATAATGACTGCGTTTGTGGGGCCAAGAGGTCAAAGTGAAAGTAGCACAAGAGGTGCTGAATGATGAAAACGTTCCACCTGTGGCTTCCCCCGAACTATAATGATGACAACTCCATACTTCCAATTATTTAGTCCAAGTCTTAGCCCAATTCTGAATGCCTCTTATTTTGTAGCGTTTCATATCCCAATGTGTCCACAAAACTCAAATATCTGCTTTCTCCCAGTCTCCTGAATCTGGCCAGTTTTTGCTTCACCACTAATATCACTTTGATCCAAGGCCATATTTTGTCACAACTGGGCCACTGTAATGGCCTCCTTGTGTTCACATCAATTCTATACTCACAACTCAGCAATGGTTGCCCAGCATTTTGGGTTAAAATCCAGAATCCTCATACTGATCTAATTTATACCACATGTTCTGGCCCCATTACATCTACCTATTGCCTAAGTCTCATCAATTTACTCCTTGATCTTTTGTGACTATGCAGGGCATGTTCCCATCACGGAAGTTCTCACTTGCTCTTTGCTTTCAGAACACTTTTCCTCAGATGTCCACTTGATTCTCTTCCTTAACTCCTTTTAGTCTGACAAATTGTCACATTCTTGTTTCTCCCTTCTCTGTTTTACTTATAATTGCAAACATCTTTTAGTTTCCCTATTCCAATTTTCCACTTAGTTTTTCTTCATGGCAATTAATACTTTTTGATATACTGTACAATTTATGCATTAATTTTATATATTGTCTTTCACCTCACAATGAAATGTAAACTTTAAGAGAGCAGACATTTATTTCAGTTTTATACTGCTCAACCCCATATCACCAGTGCCTATAATTGTGTCACATACAAAGTTAAAGCATTAAAACTTTTGTTCAATGAAAGAATGAGTGGATATATGAAATCTGCTCTATACTACAGTTTGGTCATTATATATATTATCTAGGTATTATGCATTTTGCAATAAATTATATTTTCTATGCATTTTATTTCAGCAAATTAAAGAAGAAAAAATATTTGCCATGACATAGGAGTATTGTGTTTATAGGTACTAAATCTACTGCTTTAGAAGATAAACAACGTAGATAATGGCAACCATTCTCTTGCTTATACATTGTAAATCAATCCAATTCCAATAGTAGTGATTTAGTTATTTCTGAAGAGAGGAGAAATGAAGGCATTTGTCTAATTATTTATTTTGTAAACATTTCTTTGAGCTTACATCTCTCTAGACAGTAGGCTAATCAAATCATGTTGTTCAGTCTCAAACTATAAAGGGTTCCTAAAGTCATATTTTCTGTACAAATGTCTATTTTCCCAAAACTCTTTTCATAGCCCCCATGACCTCCTTATTCCTCAGACTGTAGATAAATGGGTTCAGAAGAGGTGTAATGATACTGTAAAATACCACCACCACTTTATCTTCCTCAGGGTAATGCAAGGTGTGTGGTCTTGTATAGGTGGAGAGAGTAGTCCCATAGAATAGGCTTGCCACAATCTGAGAGGAACACATGGAGATGGCTTTTGTCTGCCCTTTACCTGAGCTCATCTGGTATACCACAATAAGCATCCTGGCGTAGGAAGCCAGAATGGCCATGAATGGTAGTAGCAGAATGATAAGGACACTAAAGAGGACGGTATACTTACACTAGGAGGTGTCCTGACACACCAAAGGCATTAGAGATGGAACTTCACAGAAAAAGTGGTTAATGATCCGAGATGTACAGAATGGAAGTTGAAATACATGCAATGTATGTATTAAAGCATTGATAGAACTACTGGCCCATGCACATGTGACCATGGACAAACAGATCGTCTTGCTCATGAGCACAGGATAATGTAAAGGGTGACAGATCGCTACATATCTAAGACATGAAACCAAGAAGAAGAGCTTCAGTTCCACCAAGGGTCAAAACCACAAAGGTTTGAATCTTACAATCTAAAAAAGTAATGGTCTTACTATTTGACAGGAAGTTTGCTGCCATCTTGGGTACCATGGTGGAGATGTACATCATGTCAATGAAGGAGAGCTGACTGAGGAGGAAGTACATGGGAGTGTGGAGTGGAGTGTCCAATCGGATGAGGTGGATCAGTATCATATTCCCCATCAAAGTCACTGAGAAGAGGCCCGCAATGGTAACAAAGAGGACAGTGTTCATTTGGCCATATTGGAAAAAGCCAAGAAGTATAAATTCTGTTCCAAAAGTTTGATTTTCTGTCTTCATGGCTTAAATAAAAATAAAGCAGACAATATCTGAAAATTCAATGTAAACAACATTGAATGTCCTTCAAAAGAAAACAAAATGATTATTAAATGCAGTAGAATTTCCTTGAATCACTTTAGGTGACTATTTCTCCTCCTGTTTCTATGCACTGAATCTGTGTCTGTTGAGCAATGGCCAATTTGGAAAAAAAAAATATTACCTGGAAATAAAAATTTAGATGATTTGCCAACATGAGTTTTTTCTCCCCTTTTAAATATCTTCAAGATGAGAGATTGGAGATGTGCTTACTTGGTATGAAAAAAAAAATCTTTCACTCCATTCATTTAAATAATTAAACATGACAGTGATGTTCAAATATGGTATAATATTCTTACAAAAAGAATTTCTTTCTCCATTTCTCAATTTTGAAATTATATTGGCTATAGGTTGTAATAAATGTTATATTACCATTTGTATGTCAGGAATACTACAACTCTTGTAAATGAATTGGTGATTATTTCTATAATATCTGTAATTGTATGTGGAAATTTGTTGCCCAGGCAAAAAACAAATATGCAAGACCTTTAAGAAGCGCTGGAGAAAGAAACATTAAAATGTTACATTAGCAATTATTAATCTAAGTTTAACTCAAGGAACATGTCAAGAATGGCATTTTGAATTTGACTTGGTCCTTTTATATTAATAGGGGAAATTTACATTTAAACTGCACTTGGATGAAATGTCCGTTAGTAAAATGTTATTACTTGCTCCTCAGTTGAGATATGGAGTCAAAAGGTATTGATGCCCCATTAAAATTTGAAAGTTTTAGGTAATTGTTATTACAAATATTGCTCAACGAAGTTGAGAAATTAAAATTATTTTCAGTAAAAACTAGTCAGCTTTAATATAAAGTGTGACAAATATGAAAATTAATTGACAATACCAACTGTTGATTATACATACATGCAAATATAAATACAATTCTAGCATACAGAACTCAATGATCTATCGTAAAGTTTTATTTACTGTTGACCTGACTATACTTGGTTCAAGGTGCAGTCACTTATGCTAAGCCCCACATCAGCAAACCAAACCTAAGTCTAGTTCCTACAAACGCCTGACTTCCCAGAAGCCAAAATGTGAGTTAACCAATTAAGACTTGCCTGCTGAGCTTAACCTAGTTCAAAACGTTCCATTAATCCCATCCCCATCACCAGAACTGTTAAAAACAAAATTTTTACAAAATTAAATTTGTATAAGAACTCATAACCTGTAGTTGCTATTCATGAATTAGAAAGCTCTTGTCTGAAACTTCCCATTCATAAATTGCAAGTTAAACTTATGGGTTCATATACAAACCTAATCTTGTAGAAATTTGGTTTTTAACAAAGTCAGCCAAGTTGGTATAAACTAAGGCACATTTGACTATAAGTAATCATATCATTAAGTTATATAGGAAAGATACTACACACATTTCATATATTCTAAAAAGCTTTGATCCTATTGAACAGTCTTTCTTCATTATAGGCCTTTCTCAAAGAAGAGTGCTTTTCTCTAAAACTGCAAACACAGTGATATAAAATAATGATGGATGTCTGTATAATTCAGAAAAAAACAAAGACTTATTCTAACAACATTATGATTTTTTGAATGTTCTAACCCATGAAATAGAATATGACAAATAAAAATAACAACACAAAAAACAAAAAAAAATTTTTTTCTATTTAAAAGCTTTACTGTTTTTGAAAACCTAATAAATGAAAAACATTTAACTTGCTAAAAGTGTTCGATAAATTGTATAAATTAAATTAATAGTTAGCGACATTCTAATACATTACAGGAGGAGAAAGATGTGGCAGTCTGCTCCTGTAAAGATTTACAGCCTTGGAACCCTATGGGGCAGTTCTACTCTGTCCTATAAGGTCACTATGAGTTGCAATTGACTCCATGGCAGTGGGTTTATAGAAGTTATATAATTATTATATGACTATATATCGTCAATAAATTATATACTCTGCCCATTGCCTTGGAGTCAATTCCATTTCATAGTGACCCCCGGGCAGAGCAGAACTGCCCCATAGGATTTCTAAAGCTACAATCAGTACAGAAGGAGCCCTGTTTGTGCTGTGGTTATGTGTTTGGCTGATAACAGAAGAGTTGGTGGTGTGATCCTACTAGGTGCTTTGAGGGAGAAAGATGTGGCAGTCTGCTCCTGTAAAGATTTACTGCCTTTGAAACCTACTTTGTCCTATAGGGTCACTATGAGTTGGAATCTACTGGATGGCAGTGGGTTAATCTTTATGGAAACAGACTGCCACATCTTTCTTCCTTGAAGTTCCTGGTAGGTTCCAACCCCTGACCTTTGGGTTAAAACCCAGTGCTTAACCACTGTACAGCCAGGGCTCCTTCAATAAAATATGTAGGGAAGTCTGTTCTTTTTGTGAATTTGATCGTCTGTTCTACATTTTCTCCCACTCTGTCCAGGACTCTCTGTTGTAATCCCAGTCAGAGCAGAACCCTGGAGACTATGGCCCCTGGAGATTCTTCTAACGCAGAACTGAAGCCACCCCTGAAGTTTACCTTTCAGCCAAAGTAAGACAGGCCTATAAAACGAACAGTATATGACATCAAATGGGCTACACCTGCCAAAAAACAGAGAGGAGAAGGCAGGAAGGGACAGGAAAACTGGACAAATGGAATGTGGGAATGTGGCGTGGAAAGGGGGAGAGTGCTGACACAATAGGGATTGCAGCCAATGCCATGAAAAAAATCGTGTGTAAATTTTTGAATGACAAAGTAATATAAACATATATATGGAAGGAAAAATTTATTTAAAAAAAAGAAAACAGGAACACTGGCAACAATTTCCAATCTATTGGAATGCCCATTTCATCAGGTGGGGGTCGTTATTTTGTAGTTTTTACCCCAAAAAATTTCATGTAAAGAATTATAAATCTAAACAAGAACCCAAATTAAATTCTTAGAATAAATAAAAAATTTTAATATCACAAATAAAATCCAATTTACCAAAAATTAATAATAAAAATGAAACTAGCTAAGCAGAAAAAAAATATACAAATAAGTGATACATCAAAAATGAAATAGAAGGCTTAAAATAAAGAAATAATCCAAAAATATTAAAACCTAGTTAAACAAAACAACTTTATTAAATTATTAGGCCAAAAATGTGAGCAACGTTATCAGATATGCAGTAGCATAGTTTTGGTAAAACACGGTAGATCTTTTCAAAACTTGCTAATCATTTCTCATGACCTTTGATCATTTTCATACCTGTCGCAGTCGTTGAGTTAGGGCCGCTTACCAAAAGGTTTGCAGCTCGATTCCACCAGCGGCTCCTTGGAAACCATACTGGGCAGTTCTACTCTGTCCTACAGGGTAGCTTTGAGTCAGAATAGACTTGATGGAAACCACTTTTTTTTTTAACTAACAGTTTCATATTAGGAATTTTTCTTGTGTAATTTATAGAAATACACTAAACATACAGGAGAAATTTGAAATGAAGGGTACTTGATAAAAATGGAGAAATGAACTAAAAACATCAACTTGTTGAGATAATGTGCATATATTCAAAATCGGTTATGAAAACTAGACAGTTACACATTATATACACACATATATACATATGCATATAAGCATATATATTTCACTAAAAATAAAACAATTTACAAAATATTTTAATACCACTGCATAAGTTTCTTAACAGGTGTTTGTATTGCTTGAAATACTTTACACAGTTTACAACCTTTCACCTTTCTAATAATATTCCTGAACATGACTATGTCCTAAGCATAATGTAAAGTGGTGAGGCAAAAATAAGAAAGAAATGTTTTTTCCACCCCAATCAAGACTATGAGTGATAGCTGCAGGGCCATGCTGCCCAGTAGGGGTTGCATTGGACCTTCAAACCCTAACCCTTATCTCACCTTACCAAGAAATGTCTCTCACCTTGCTCCTTTGTGATTGCCACCCCAAGAAAATTTCAATTCAATGTATGGTCAAATCAATCTCACATAACTTACCTTGATATTCATTTTTGCAGAAATCATTCAAATGTAATCTGAATAATTTGGGCAGCCCAGATATCATGCAAATCAAGGAAATGAGTGTGCAAAAAAAACAATACAATCCACTCTACATAATTTATCAAATAAAACAAATTCCTGTAAATAGTGTCCCTGAGATTGGTTGTATATTGATCTTTTTGATATGAATTGTAGTAAAGTCTCTGAGGTATTGTAATATTTTAGGTTAAATTCAGAGTAATTAGTGGCCTAAAACAGCTATTTGAGATTTGAATGGTTGTTGTTATGAAGGAGACTGCTCACGTCCAGCGGGTCATGGGTCATGTTTTTAAAACTGAAGAATAAGCTACTGCATTGAAAAGCACATTCTTCTTCATTAGATGTGTAGACATCCACATTCTTTTCCAGATATAAAGTAATTAATTTTAAAACTTATTTCAGTTGAGATATATAGTGTCTCATATAGAGATATGTTTCATCTTCCCAGGAAATTTTATTTGAAATAAAACATTAGGTAAGAAGCTGGGGAAGGGGTCTGCAAAATTAAATAGATTTTCCTGTCACCCCACTTGGGGATAGTGTTACATACTCACAGCAAGTCCGTCTTTCACAAAGTTTTAAGTTAAATTATATTGTTTGTTGGTTATATATATCAAAGAGTCACAGAGACAAACTGCATATATTATGAATAATCAAGCTACTTTATTTGGCACCTCTACGGGGTGGCAGAGAAATAGATTTGAAAAGGAACCCAAAACTGTAGAAACCTCTAATCTGAAACACATTTCAGGAACTGTTACCACACTACGAGTATGCAAGATTGCCTTTGTGTTTTTTTTTTGCCTCAGACAATAAGCCTTCAATCATTTACCATGAAAAATTTTAATAAAAAAAGAAATGTTCAAACTCATTTTCTCATCCTTATATGAGGCTTTCAACCTCTTGGTAGAAATGGGCTGACTGCCTAATCATGGTGGAATTCATATTTTGTTTCTCAGAGGCCTTCTGGGGGAACTAGGTCTCTAGCCCACAATTAAGCACATTGTAGAAATTGTAGGTGATATTTTATGAGGCCTAGTATCTATACTCCTGGGAGAAAAAAAAAAAGAACAAAGGGTCAAGGCTCAAAATATATTTGTTCGAGTGAAAAACAAATCAAATAATGAATCTTAACTGAATGTTAAAAAAAGAAAAACCAGTTAACTCTATTTTACCTTTAAAATATGCGTGTAGATTTAGACTCCACGTAATTAGTAACGAACTAATATTTAATTTGATTTTTTTCTGTACAAAATATGCATGCAATACTGAGAATTATATAATGTAGGAGATATTATGTTAAATACTGCAATAATTTTATTCTCAAAATAAACAAGTTGGCTTGACCATAGAAGTAAGAGACTCAGCTTTCTGGAAGTCCACAGATCCAATATAAATGTTTCAGCCCCTAAGGTTTAAATGTCTCCAAGTTCATAGACAGGAATTTAGATTTTGGCATGATGCCCACTTACATTTGTTCTATTTGAATGAGATATATTTAATCTGGAAAAATTAAAGTGAAGTGGGATTTTAACCAGTCAATTCTCTTACCTAATTCCATGGGATGACGTAAGACAGCTGCTGTGCTCAAGTAGGAAAAAGAAATGTGCAATAACTTAAGAAGAAAGGTGATGTAGGTCAGAGTTTAGAGAGAAAATACATAGGTTAACTCTATCACACACAGACAGAGATGTAAGTCACATCAGTAAGTTCTTATCTTCATTTTTCCTCAATTATAATTTATAACATAATTAATTCTTAATTTGAAATATTTTATCTCATTATTCTCTAAAACACCTTACAAAGAAACTCCAGTCGTCAAACAATCATTGAGTCAGTCATAGGATAAAACATAAGCATTCTGGAAACCAAATCTCGGAGTTTAACTGAAGAATTGAGTCCTATGAACGGTCAACACTTGCCTCACTTTTGTTCACTGGTGGAAATAGACCTAGAATATCAAGGTGACACTTGTAAATTTTGAATAAGGTGAAACTTGTGCAGTTTTTGGCACTTGATTTTAGAACCAGAAAACAAAAATGCAAATACAAAATCAATATGATCTTGGAAGGGGCCTGGACACGTAAGAAGGTATTTGCTCTCTTGATTAAGGTATTAATTATTAACTTTCAAGTGTTACTGGTAATAGCATCTACCACTAATATTGTTTATTAAAAAGTAAGTTAGTTAACACATGCAAACAACTTACAACATTGTCCAGCATGCTGCGAACACTCCACAAACAGCTTTAATGATGATTATTATTGATGCTGCTGTTTTTACTGCTTTTTTGATTATTATTTTACATAAACTAAGATTCAGGGATGGAAGCATCACCTGCATTGCTTTGCTCAAACACAGACACAAATCCTTTTAACAGCTTTCTACACCCCCGTGTTACATGGTTCTACTAAAAACTCAACAAACAAAAATAGAACAAACTCTCTGCACTGAGAATTACTTAAATAAACTTTATAAATACAGTCACTCTCTCTGCTCAGGTTCAAAGACTCTCCCAACGACATGATCACTGTTGAGGGCTGACCTCCTTCCAGCTAGGGGCAGCCTTCCTACCTAATAGCCAACACAGGGCAAATGAATGTTTTTGCCACCACCTGAGAAGCACTGAGTCTATACACATGGGTGCTTGGGCCCAAACAGTGAACCAAGAGAGAATCATTAAATCTCTTTTCCTCCAAATTTAAGCTCTTTAAATTCATACAAATAAGGAAAAAAAAGATCATCCAATTTTTTTTGGATCAAGCTGAATGAGAAGTAATTTAAAGTAGATTTAAAGCAAACGTGTCATGAAGAAAACTAATCAAGTGAATCAGTTTTTCCCATAGGCATAATTAAGAAGTCATTGACATCTTTTTTGCCTTAAAATCCAGGTCAATTTGAAGTTTGGTGTTGAAGAAATGTGAAGCTCAAAAGGGTAATAAGTAAACAAATAGAGAGAGAGAGAGAGAAATAAATGAATGAACACATGAATGGATGGATGGATGGACGGACGGACGGATGGACAGGCATACAGAAAGACAGACATGAATGAATGAATAGATGAATAAGTAGATAAAGAGATAGCTATATCAATAAATCAATAAATAGATGGATAAATAAATAGATAAATAATAACAAGTTTGGCTTTCCAGAACTGTATTTTTGTGTGTTGATCTGATATCCTGCCATTCTGTTGACTTTGTATATTAAATCTAATAGTTTCTTTTTGTTTTTTATTTGTATTGTATATTTGTGGCTGTGTGTATGTGAGAGAGAGAAAGAGAGAGAATTCCTTAGGATATTCTATGTATAAGATCTTGTCATCTTGAATAGGAAAAATTTTACTTCTTTCCAAATTCAAATGCCTTTAAAAAAAAAATTTTAGCCTAACTTTTCTGTCTAGTATTTCCAGAAAAATGTGGAATAAGAGTTATGAAATCAGGCATCCTTGTCTTGTTCCTGATGTTAGGGGAAAACTTATAGTCTTTCACCAATGCGTGTGATGTTAGCTGTGGGTGTTTCATAAGTGTCCTTAATCAGATACATGTAGTTTCCTTACATTTCTAGTTTGTTGAGTGATTTTATTATGAAAGGGTCTTGGATTTTGTCAAATGATGTTTCTGCATTCATTAATCAAATCATTTTTCCTTCATTTTCTTAATTAATTGATATTTATGCTTAACAACTCTCGCATTTGTGGGATAAGTTCCACTGGGATGTGGTTTATAGTCTTTTCAATATGCTGCTATGTTTGGTTTGCTAGTATTTTGCTGCTGGATTTGGTTTGTTAGTACTCTGTTGGAGATTTGCATTCATATTCATAAGGGATATTGTGGGTTTTTTGGCTTTGGTATCAGGGTGATTATGTCATTGTAGAATCAGTTACAAAGTGTTCCCTACTATTTTCTTTTGCAAGAATTTGAGAAAGATTAATGTTAATTTGTATTTGGTACTTTGTTATAATTTCCATCTCCTTAAATTATTGTTGTTGTTTTTGCTAGGTGCCCTTGAGTCATTTCCGACTCATAGCCACCCTATGCACAACAAAAGGAAACACTGCCCGATCCTGTGCCATCCTCACGATCATTGTTATACGTGAGCCCATTGTTGCAGCCACCATGTCAGTCCATCTTGTTGAGGGCCTTCCTCTTTTTCACTGACCCTATTCTTTCCCAAGGATGATGTCCTTCTCCAGAGACTGATCCTTCCTGACAACATGCCCAAAGTATATGAGATGAAGTCTCACCATCCTTGCTTCTAAGGAGCATTCTGGCTGTACTTCTTCCAAGGCAGATTTGTTCCTTATTTTGGCACATCATGATATATTCAATATTCTTCACCAACAGATGCCAATTTTTCTTCAGTCTTCCTTACTCATCATCCAGCTTTCATTGCTTGGGTCAGGGGCACCTTAGTCTTCAAGGTGACGTCCTTGCTTTTTAACACTTTAAGGAGGTCTTTTGTAGCAGATTTGCCCACTGCTGCTTCCATGGATGTTGATTGCTGAAACAAGTAAAATGAAATCCTATTTTTTTTAGGTTTTATATTTAGGTCTTTGATCCATTTTGAGTTAGTTTTTGTTTATGATGTGAAGTATGGGTCCTGATTCATTTTTTCTACAGATGGACATTCAGTTTTGCCAGTGCCATTTGTTAGAGACTGTCTTTTCCCAATTTAACAAAATTTGGTCCTTCATCAAAAATCAGCGGCCCATAGCTGGATGGATTTACATCTGTGTTCCAAATTCTGTTCCATCGGTCTGTTTGTCTTTGTACAAATACCAGTCTGTTTTGATTGCCATGCCTGTATAGTAGGTTCTGAGATTCAGTAGTGCGAGGCCTTCTTTCTACCTTGTTCTTCTTTAGTAGCACTTAACTTATCCAAGGCCTCTTTCCTTTTCACATTGGGTTGGTGATTAGTGTTTCCATCTCATTAAAGAATGCTGTTGCAATTTGGATCGGTATTGCATTATATTTGTAGATCACTTCAGGTAGTATTGACATTTTTATGGTGTTGAGTCTTCCTATCCATGAGCATTTTTTTTTCTTCCAATTATGTAGGTCTCTTGGTTTCTTGCAGTAGCATTTTGTAGTTTTCTTTGTATAGGTCTTTTATATCCCTGGTTAGATTTATTCCCAAGTGTTTTATCATTTGGGGGGCTATTATAAATGGCATTCTTTTTGTGATTTACTTTTTGAAGTTCTCTTTGTTGATGTAGAGGAATCCAACTGATTTTTTATATGTTGATATTGTACCCTGCTACTTTGCTGAATCCTTCTATTAGTTCCAGTAGTTTTTTTTGTGGAATCCTTGGAGTTTTCTATGTATAGGTTCATTTCATCTGTGTATAGGGAAAATTTTGCTTCTTCCTTCCAATTTGGATGTCCTTTATTTCTTTCTCTTTCTAGATTTCTTTAGTTAAGACTTTCAGTGCAATGACATTTTGGTTAGCAGCTGAGCACTTAACCAATGCACCACCAGACCTCCTCTATGTCATTACCTTGAAATTTACCGTTATCTTCCTAAGTTTAAAACAGTCTTTTATTTATTGATATCGCTTTGGCTTCCTCTCCATATGAAAGTTCTATAACTACACCATTTATTCCCTCTTTTTTGTTTTGGTGTCATCATTTCCATATTGATGTCTTTGGTTCCCTGTTTTTAGCCTTTTAGCTTTGTTTTACTTTTAAAATTCTTTATTTGGGTTGGTATCTGGGTGGTCTGTCCTGCGTCCAAATATCAGATTATTGTTTAATGTTTTTGGTTCTCTATTCGAAGGACTCTCTTTAATATTTCTTGTAAGTTTGGTCTGGTTTTTACAAATTCCCTTAATTTCTGCTTATCTGGAAATATTCTAATGTTGCCATTGTATATGAGACACAGTTTTACTGAATATAGAATTGCCGACTGGGTTTTTTTTTTTTTTTTGCCTTCAACCTTTTATATAGGTCTTCCCACTGTCTTCTTGCCTACGTGGTTTTAGCTACATAGTTGGAGATTAGTTTTATTGGTTCCCCTTTTTAGATAGGTGACTTTATTTTTCCTTAGCTGATCTCAGGATTCTTTGTCTTTGGTCCTTTTTATTTGCACATTTGTTTATAAGTCTTGGTGACTTTCTTTGGGCTCTATCCTGTATGGGGTTCATTGCGCTTCTTGGATGGGTATCTTCTTGTCTTTCATGATGATAGATAGCGAAGTTTTCTGCCAGGATTACTTTGACAATTGTCTCTGTGTTTTGCATTGCACCCAGCCCCATCCATTGGATCTCTTATCATATGCAAGTTTTTCCTCTTGATAGTGTCCCACATAATTATTAGGATTTCTTCATTCTTTTTTCTGATTTTTCCTCAAACAAAGTGGTATCAAGGGATTTTTCTTTAATTTCACTAATCTGTCTTCCATCGCTTCAATTCTGGTCCTATATCCTTCTTTTGAGTTGTCTGTTTCTGAAATTTTATTCTTAATCTTTTGGCTTTCTAGTTGATGTTTTTGTATGGTTTCTAGTTGTTTCGTTTTTATATTGTTTTCCTGAATTCTTTATCGCTTTTATGAGTTGTAACCAACTTGACAACAATGGGTTTTTTGTTTGTTTGTTGCTTTCTTTCATTTTGTCAGTGCCTTTCTTGATTTTGTCTATATTTTTCTTGGTTTTGCCTGTGTTTTCACAGGCTGTTTCTTACCCCTGGCAGTTTTTTTGTTCTTTATTTCAGTCACTTGCTGACTCCATCTTGTCCTGCTTCTTTTTGTGATTTGATATTGTCTGTTGTTTCCGAAGCATCAAGAAATTATTATATCTATTTATTTACTGTGTGTTTGTTGAACCCTGAAATTTTGTTTTGTTTTGATATATCCAAGTAGGCTGGGCCTGTGTTTTGCTCTGGTCTCTAATTTTGCCATTTTGATGCTCTCACTACCTTTCTCAGGGTTGGTGGAGGAATGGCTGCATGTGTGAGTGTGGGTCTCTCGTGGGGCTGTTGAGGATATAGTTGGTGTTTCTGTTGAGGTGGTGTGTTTGTCTGTCCAGCTGGACCCTGGCTGTGGGTGCAGTGGGTGATCTTCCTAGTTTTGGGGTTGGGTGCTGTGTGTGTGCTCTGCTGATAGGAGGGTGATTGGGTTTGGGGTATCTGGGTTGTTGGTCCCCAGATGAGTTGTCTGGAAACTCTCATCAATGGTTCCAGGTGAGCAGGGTTATGTGGGGATGTTTAGAATTAGAATATAGAATACAGAAGAATATACAATACACATTATAGAAGAATATACACAGTAGACTATACAATACAGAATATAGATTATACAAGAGCATATAATACAAAATTTAGAATATAGAAAGTAGAATGTAGAATACACAATATAAAATGTAGAATAAAGACTATAGAATACAGATTATAAAATACAGAAAATTATGGAATGTAGAATGTAAAATATAAAAGAATACACTATATTCTATTTTCAAAGTTCTTTTACATTCTGGATTCTGTCTTCAGTGTTCTATGTTCCATATTCTATATTTCAAATTCTCTATTTTCTATAATCTATGTTCTTCTATATTCTACATTTTTGTATATTCTACATTCCATACTCTGCATTCTATACTCAATGTTCTATATTCTATATTTTTCTACATACAATATTCTTCTATATTCTATATTTCATATTCCATATTCCAGCCTTGCATACCTGGTATAAATCCCACTTGGTCGTGCTGGATTTTTTTTTTTTTTCATATGTTGTTGAATTCTATTGGCTAGAATTTTGTTGAGGATTTTTGCATCTATGTTCATGAGGGATATAGGTCTGTAATTTTCTTTTTTTGTAGTGTCTTTACCTGGTTTTGGTATCAGGGATACGGTGGCTTCATAGAATGAGTTAAGTAGTATTCCGTCATTTTCTATGCTTTGAAATACCTTTAGTAGTAGTGGTGTTAACTCTTCTCTGAAAGTTTGGTAGAACTCTGCAGTAAAGCCATCTGGGCCAGGGCTTTTTTTGTTGGGAGTTTTTTGATTACCGTTTCAATCTCTTTTTTTGTTATGGGTCTATTTAGTTGTTCTACTTCTGATTGTGTTAGTTTAGGTAGGTAGTGTTTTTCTAGGAATTCATCCATCTCTTCAAGGTTTGCAAATTTGTTAGAGTACAATTTTTCATAATAATCTGCTGTGATTCTATTAATTTCAGTTCGGTCTGTTGTGATGTGGCCCATCTCATTTCTTATTCGGGTTATTTGTTTCCTTTCCTGTATTTCTTTAGTCAGTCTGGCCAATGGTTTATCAATTTCATTAATTTTTTCAACGAACCAGCTTTTGGCTTTGTTAATTCTTTCAATTGTTTTCCTGTTCTGTAATTCATTTAGTTCAGCTCTAATTTTTATTATTTGTCTTCTGGTTGCCTGATGGATTCTTTTGTTGTTCGCTTTCTATTTGTTCAAGTTGTAGGGACAGTTCTCTGATTTGGGCTCTTTCTTCTTTTTGAATGTGTGCATTTATCGATATAAATTGACCTCTGAGCACTGCTTTTGCTGTGTCCCAGAGGTTTTGATAGAAAGTGTTTTCATTCTCGTTGCATTGTATGAATTTCTTTATTCCCTCCTTAATACCTTCTATAACCCAACCTTTTTTGAGCAGGGTATTGTTCAGTTTCCAAGTATTTGATTTCTTTTCCCTAATTTTTCTGTTAGATTTCCACTTTTATGGCCTTGTGGTCTGAGAAGATGCTTTGTAATATTTCAATGTCTTGGATTTTGCAAAGGTTTGTTTTATGACCTAATATGTGGTCTATTCTAGAGAATGTTCCATGTGTGCTAGAAAAAAAGTATACTTTGCAGCAGTTGGGTGGAGTGTTCTGTATAAGTCTATGAGGTCAAGTTTGTTGATTGTAGCAATTAGGTCTTCTGTGTCTCTTTTGAGCTTCTTACTGGAAGTCCTGTCCCCCTCTGAAAGTGGTGTGTTGAAGTCTCCTACTATAATTGTGGAGGTGTTTATCTCACTTTTCAGTTCTGTTAAAGTTTGTTTTATGTATCTTGCAGCCCTGTCATTGGGTGCATAAATATTTAATATGGTTATATCTTCCTGGTCAATTGTCCCTTTAATCATTTTGTAGTGTCCTTCTTTATCCTTTGTGGTGGATTTAACTTTAAAGTCTATTTTGTCAGAAATTAATATTGCTACTCCTGCTCTGTTTTGCTTATTGTTTGCTTGATATTTTTTTTCCATCCTTTGAGTTTTAGTTTGTTTGTGTCTCTAAGTCTAAGGTGTGTCTCTTGTAGGCAGCATATAGACGGATCGTGTTTCTTTATCTAGTCTGAGACTCTCTGTCTCTATATTGGTGCATTTAGTCCATTTGCATTCAGCGTAATTATAGATAAGCATGTGTTTAGTGCTGTCATTTTGATGGTTTTTTACGTGTGTTGTTGACAATTTCATTTTTCCACTTACTTTTTTGTGCTGAGACGTTTTTCTTTGTAGATTGTGTGTTCCTCATTTTCATAGTATTTGACTTTGTGTTTGCTAGGTCGTTATGTTTTTCTTGGTTTTTATTTTGAGTTATGGAGTTGTTATACCTCTTGGTAGTTACCTTAATATTTACCCCTATTTTTCTAAGTAAAAACCTAACTTGTATTGTCCTATATTGCCTTGTATCTCTCTCTATATGGCAGTTCTATGCCACCTGTATTTAGTCCCTCTTTTTGATTATTGTGAGATTTTACATTTTGACTTCAATGATTCCGTTTTGAGCATTTTTTTCTTTTTAAAATTAATCTTAATTTGTTTTTGTGATTTCCCTATTTGAGTTGGTATCAGGATGTTCTGTTCCGTGACCTTGTGTTGTGCTTGTGTCTGATATTATTGGTTTTCTGATGAATTTCCTTTAGTATTTCTTGTAGCTTTGGTTTGGTTTTTGCAAATTCTCTAAGCTTGTGTCTATCTGTAAAGGTTTTAATTTCGCCTTCATATTTTCGAGAGAGTTTTACTGGAAATATGATCCTTGGTTGGCAGTTTTTCTCCTTCAGTGCTCTATATATGTCATCCCATTCCCTTCTTGACTGCATGGTTTCTGCTGAGTAGTCTGAACTTATTCTTATTGATTCTCCTTTGTAGGAGACCTTTCTTTTATCCCTGGCTGCTTTTAAAATTTTCTCTTTATCTTTGGTTTTGGCAAGTTTGATGATTATATGTCTTGGTGATTTTGTTTCTGGATCAATCTTAAATGGGGTTCGATGAGCATCTTGGATGGATATCCTTTTGTTTTTCATGATGTCAGGGAAGTTTTCTGCCAACAGATCTTCAACTATTCTCTCTGTGTTTTCTGTTATCTCTCCCTGTTCTGGGACTCCAATCACACGCAAGTTATTCTTGATAGAGTCCCACATGATTCTTAGGGTTTCTTCATTTTCAAAAATTGTTTTAGCTGATTTTTTTCCAGCTATATTGGTGTTAATTCCCTGGTCCTCCAGATTTCCCACTCTGCATTCCAATTGCTCGAGTCTGCTCCTCTGACTTCCTATTGCATTGTCTAATTGTGTAATTTTATTGTTAATCTTTTGGGTTTCTGAATGCTGTCTCTCTGTGGATTCTTGCAACTTACTAATTTTTCCACTATGTTCTTGAATAATCTTTTTGAGTTTTTCAACTGCTTTATTTGTGTGTTCCTTGGCTTTTTCTGTAGATTGCCTTATTTCATTTCTGAAGTCATCCCTGACGTCTTGAAGCATTGTGTAAATTAGTTTTTTTATATTCTGCATCTGGCAATTCCAGGATTGTATCTTCATTTTGGAAAGATTTTGATACTTTAGTTTGGGGAGTTGTAGAAGCAATTATGGTCTGCTTCTTTATGTGGTTTGATACTGACTGCTGTCTTCGAGCCATCACTAAGATATTGTAGTGATTTGTTTTATATTTGCTCACTGAGTCTTATCTTGTTTTGTTTTCTTTCAATATACGTAGATGGGCTACTAGATTGCGCTGTCTTGATTGTTGTAGCCCTTGAGTCAGTTATGTCCTATTACCAGCTGGTCTGGGCTGTTACCAGATATATAAGCCTAAGAGTCCATTCACTATTCTTGAGTAGAATCTGATTTTGGGTCATCAAGTGTGTGGTGTAGACTTTCACCTATCCACCTAGAGAAGTAGTGGTGATAGTTGTGTGCACCAGATTCTAGTAGCAGCAAGGGTTCACACTCCGGGGGGGCAGGATGCTGATAGGCTTCTGCCAAGTGCCAGTGAGGTAGGCTCTTCTCTATTCCTAAAGCACTTTGGTGGGTGGGCTCTGCAGCTGTACCTTAGGCACCCAATGCAAGTACCTCTACAGATTGGTAGGTGTCACCCCCCATAGGCCCCTAAGGCAGGAGGCTAGGTGGTCTGGGGGGAGCTTCAGCCCTTAGTTCCCTGTGGTGGGTCAGTGAGGGCTCTGTTGAATATGCAGAGGTATCAGACCTGGGAAACTTGTCTTTCCAGTAAATCCGCTAAAAAAAAATGCAGTCAGATCCCTATCAGAAATGCCTTTGCATTATAATAGCCACCTTGTTCCCTGTAGGGATGAAAGCTCCAGACTGTGGATCACATATGCTTGGCTAGAGCTGGTTCTGTGCTTTCAGTCCAATTAGGGAAGGATTTTTGGTCCCTGGGTTTTTTGTGGTTGCTTCTCTCAGGCCAGAAGAATGGGTTAGGAAAAGACCAAAAAAAAGGGGAAAGAAAAACCGTGAGCACTTCTCCCTCTGGCTCAGGAAATTCCAAAGTTAATGAAGCCGCCTGGGAAGGGGAGGGGAGGGTTCAGAAAAACAGGAGAGAGTAACACCCCAAAATATAGACAAAAGTTACTTATCTTGCTTGGGATGACTATTTTATCTGAGATTCCCGAGGGGCGTCTCTCCTATGTGTGCTGGCTGGGTAGAGATTGCCCCCGAGGGTCAGGCCCGTGACCCGTGCTTGTGCTGTCTCAGAAGCCACAGTTAGTTCCTCCGCTCCCAGTCCACAGCCCAGTGCCAAGGTTCCCCGGCTGGGATGCCGCACTTCTGGCTCCAAAACCAGTCGCTGCCTCCCAGTGACTTCTCCTCCTGTCAGCCGTGTCGCTGTGCTGCCTGCATGCACTGGCTGGGCTTCCCCTCAGGTCAGTTCAGGGTGCTAGGGCTGCGCCCCATATTTGTGCCCTCTCAGGATGCCATGCTCAGATCCCCTGCGCCCAGTCCAAAGCCTGGCACCAAGGTTTCCTGACTGGGACGCAGGCTCCAGGCTCTGAAAATAGTCGCTGCTTCCCCGTGGTTGTTTGTTCTCAGTGTCCGTCACTCAGGTCAACTCTTTAGATCTGTGTTTGATGGTCAGTGTTCGTAGATTGTCATGTATGTGATCGATTCACTTGTTTTTCTGAGTCTTTGTCACAAGAGGGATCCGAGGTAGCTTCTACCTAGTCAGCCATCTTGGCCCCGCCTCTCCTGTCTTCCTTTTTAAGTTAGAATTTTGTTCTTCGTTTTTCTCCAGCTCTGTCCATGACTCTCTATTGTGATCCCTGTCAGAGCACACAGTGGTGGTAGCCAGGCACCATCTAGTTGTACTGGACTCAAACCGGTGGAGGCCATCATAGATGTGGTCCATTACTCCTTTGGAATAATCTTTCTCTTATGTCTTTAGTTTTCTTCATTCTTCCTTGCTCCTGAAGGGGTGATACCAGTGGAGTATCCTAGATGGCCACTTACAGACTTTAAGACTCCAGACGCTACTCCCCAAAGTAGAATGTAAAACATTTTCTTTATAAACTATGTGATGCCAATTGAGCTAGACATTACCCGAGACCATGGTCCCCACAGCCCTCAGCCCAGTAATTTGGTCCCTCAGGGAGTTTGGATATGTCAGTGGAGCTTCCCTGGCCTTGCCCTCTACAAATTGTGCTGGCTTCCCCAATATTGTTTACTGCCTTACCCTTCACCAAAGATACCACTTATGAATTGTCTATTTAGTGTTTCTCCAGTCCCCCTCCCTTCCCTCGTAACCATCAAAGATTGTTTCTTTTTCTGTATAAACCTCTTCAGTACAATAGTGGTCTCATACAATATTTGTCCTTTTGTGATTAACTTATTTCACTCAGCATAATGCACTCCAGATTCAGATTCATCCACGTTATGATACGCTTCACAGATTCATCGTTGTTCTTTATCATTGTTTAATACTCCATTGTGTGTATGTACCACAGTTTGCTTATCCATTCATCCGTTAATGAGCATCTAGGTTGTTTGCATCTTTTTGCTATTGTGAACGATATGTAATGAACATGGGTGTTCTTATGTCTATTCCTGTGATGACTCCTATTTCTCTAGGATATATTCCTAGGAGTGGGATTGCTGGATCATATGGTATTTCTATTTCTAGCTTTCTAAGGAAGTGCCATATTGTTTTCCAAAATGGTTGTATCATTTTGCATTCCCACCAGCAATGCATAAGGGTTCCGATCTCTCTGCAGCCTCTCCAACATTTGCTATTTCCTGTTTTAGTGATTTGGGCCGGTAATGTTGGGGTGAGATGGTAGCTCATTGTGATTTGAATTACATTTCTCTGGTAGGGAATAGCTAGTGAATTGTGAGCATTACTGCATGTGTCTGTTGGCCTCTTGAATATTTTCTTTGGCGAAGTATCTGTTCATTTCCTTTGCCCATTTTTTCTCCTTTTTTATTTTTCATTTTACTGTACTTTAGATGAAGGTTTACAGAACAAACTAGTTTCTCATCAGAGAGTCAGTACACACATTGTTTTATGACATTGGTTAACAACCCCTTGACATGTCAACACTCTCCACTCTCAACCCTAGTTTCCCCATTACCAGATTTCCTGTTACCCCCTACCTTCCAGTCCCTGCCCCAGGGCTGGTGTTCCCCTTCAGTCTTGCTTTGTTCCATGGACCTGTTCAATTTTTGGCTAAAGGGTGAACCTCAGGAGCAACCTGAAAGCGTGCCTGGGGGCCATACTCTCAGGGTTTCTCCAATCTCTGTCAGGCCAGCAAGCCTGATCTTTTTTTTTGAGTTGGAATTTTGTTCTACATTTTTCTACAGCTCTATCTGGGACCCTAAATTGTGATCCATGTCACAGGAGTCAGTATTGGTAGCCAGGCACCATGTTGTTGTTCCGGACTCAGTCCGGTAGAGGCAATGGTAGACATGGTCCATTAGTCCTTTGGACTAATCTCTCCCTTGTATCTTCAGTTTTCTTCATTCTTCCTTGCTCCCGAAGGGCTGAGACCAGTGGAGTATCCTAGATGGCTGCTCATGGGCTTTTAAGTCCCCAGATGCTACTCACCAAATTAGAATGTAGAACATATTCTTTATAAACTATGTTATGCCAATCGAGCTAGATATTCCCTGAGATCATGTTCCCCACAGCTCTCAGCCCAGCAATTCAGGCCCTCAGGGAGTCTGGGTGTGTCTACGGAGCTACCATGACCTTGTCTCATTCAGGTTGTGCTGGCTTTCTCCGTATTGTGTACTATCTTATCCTTCATCAAAGCTTCTACTTATCTATTGTCTATTAAATCTTTTTCCATCCCCACCCCTCTCCGTGCCCTCGTAACTATCAAAGATTGTTCCTTTTTGTACTTAAACCTTTTCGTGAGTGTTTACAGTAGTGGTCTCACTCAATGTTTGTCCTTTTGTAACTGACATTTCACTCAGCATAATGTCCTCCAGATTCATCCCTGTTAGGAGATGCTTCACAGATTTGTCATTATTCTTTATCAGGAATGTAGAACAGGGTGTTATAAAAACAAAAAAGGGGGGGGACTATTCAGTGTACAAAAATATATATAGTTCTGGGAAATTAAGATGTATCAAAAGTGACAACTCAATAGCTGGATTAGAAGATAAAGTTGAAAAAAATCTCCCAGAAGGTATAGCAGAAAGGCAAAGAGGTAGAAAATTAGAAAACTAGGAGATCCAACTTGTTAAAAATAGGGAATCAAATGGGGGGGTGGGGGGAGAGAGAGAAGGAGTTTCAGTGGGGGAAGAAAACATCAAATACTTCAAAAATTTTTCAGTAACTAAAGAATATCATAGCTTCCTGGAATTATGAATTACGGCATCAAAATTTATTCAAGAAACATCGAGAAGTTTATTAATTGTATTATTTTACCAACCGAATTTATATAATCACGGGGGGGGGGGATTAAATTTACAATAGCCTTTATATAGTGTCAAATGTTTTTCTTTAACAGAAGGAGTTTTGAAAACAATTATTTGGATGTCATGTATTAGACAAAAAAAAATTGAACCATGAATGGGGTTAACTGATTTTCTATTTAAAGTATCTGTTGGTACCACTATAGAACTGGCATCATTTACCCATTAATAGAACCAACATATGTGCACAAGAAAACTTGAAAAATGAACAAAATTAATTTAGAAGGCCAGCCATTTGATCTAATTGAAAAGTCATGTTTCATAGAGTGATATGTAATAGACCTGTGCTGTATATGTCAAAATGTCTTTAAAAAATACTGTCTTTGAGCAATGTTCTTAAAATAACCAGGAACTTTTGAAGTGGTTGCTGATGTTTCTTCAGCAGATATGTGCATTTAGATTTTCAGATTGTCAGTGATATCCCTGAGCTCCATGATGGACGGAAAATGTCAACAGACATTTTGGGAACTTACATGTTCATCAACTATCCTGAGACATGAAAATATAGTACTTAATATTTTACTAGACATGCACTTCAATTCTTAAACCAATTGCTACTAAAAGTATTTCTTGCAAAATAAAAAGTGTTACTAAACAAAAAATAACTAAATCATTGTAGATTTACACCAGACAAAAATGCTCATTCTATGAAGCAAGAGCATTCAAACTACACGCTAAGTGCTCTATGACAGGATTTCTCTCAGTCCCTATGTTTTGCCTATATTTCACATAAACCTAATATATAATGTCCCACATTCACTGACCATCTGACTGGCAGCCTGGTGACTTTATGCATCTTACAGGCCATAGCACAAGCCACTGAAAAACTACCTGCTAAATGAAGTAGCTGGCAGAAGCTTTAATACTTCTCCTACCAGGACCAGAGGCCATAACGAATTATCTAGAGATGCATGATTTTTATTATTGATCATTCTGCATACTGTCCTTGGATGATAGAAGTTAGTTATATTGCACCAGGACAGGATCAGGAAAAAAGAGTTGGGGCACTGGTTATTGTCCATGTTTAATAACATTTTCAGCTGAGAGCTGCATGTGTATCTCACATATTACGGTACTAGATGGGAACATGCAAGAGATGGAAGTGCAAAACTGAGGTCTCTACTTTCAGCTTATGTTAGTTCTACTAATGACATTTCTTTAAAAAATGAAAAACCTTGGTCAAATGTTAAATTGCATGGGGTGGTAAGACAAGAGGTGTAAACAAGACAGTTAAATCAGGATATTTAATCATTCAGTGTTACTTGTCTGATTTGCCAGAGCAAAAACCAGACGAGTTGGAGAATATTGGTGGTTAATCCTCAACTTAATTGTTGATGCCAATTGCAGCTGTGTTCCAGATCCATTGTCACTACTGGAAACTCTTATGTAGCTTTTGATTCAGTAAATGGTTTAAGTTGTATTCTATCAGCAAAAATAATCAGAAGCAGTTTGCCTTCACCTGGCAAGGACAGCAGCACACTTTCTCAGGACTATGTCTACAGACGATTGATCTATGACTATATTTAGAACCCAGGGAACTTTCATGTACTACCACCATGAATAAAGGACACAGTGTTTTTGGGACCACTTACTATGTGGTAACACATAAGGCTTACAGCTCTAAAGGCAGTTCACAGCAAGAGAGCGCTCTGGAGCAGATCCAGACTGCAGTGCAAGCTGTCTTACCACTTTGGCCTCATGCCACAAGAAATGCAATGCTAATTTAAATGTCTATGGCAGATAGAAAAGGAGCCCTGGTGGTGCAGTAATTAAAGCACTTAGCTGCTAACTGAAAGGTTGGCAGTTCGAACCCACCAGGTGCTCTGCGGGGGAAAGATATGGGAGTCTGCTTTCATAAAGATTACATCCTTGGAAACCCTATAAGGCAGTTCTACTCTGTCCTGCAGGGTCACTGAGTCAAAAGCAACTCGACAGCAATGGGTATTCTTTCTTTTTTCTATGGTAGATCCCCTTGCCTTTGAGTAGATTCTAACTCACAGCAACTCTGTAGTACCGAGTAGAACTGCCCCATAGGGTTTCCAGGGACTGCCTGGTGGATTCGAACTGCTGACCTTTTGATTGGCAGCCAAACTCTTGCCCACTACACCACCAGGTTCTCCATAGGGATGCCTTATAAAGCCTTGGAAAAATCAAAGAGTAGAATTGCAGTTGAGACCCTTAGCGTTTTTAGAGTACTGTCAACTATTCTCCATTTGATAGGCAGTTCCTACCTGGCTATTTTCCCTGGGTGGTATAAATAGTTTATATTCTTGAATGATAACTGGAAGTTTGACGGTTTAAGCCCTCCCAGAGGCACGTCGGAAAAAAGGCCTGCAAATCTACTTCTGAAAAACCTGCCATTGAAAACCCTATGGAGCACAGTTCTACTCTGACATGCATAGGGTGCCCATGAGTCAGAGTCAAGTCAATGGAACTGGTAGTCTAGTAGTACCTAAGTATTGGGCAGTGGTAAATACTGACCTCTTGATCACAAGACACCATGTGAGTATGAGACCTTAGCTGCCTCTATCAGAAAAGAGGTAATTGGAACCATAAATCAGCATTTCAAGAAACAAGGAGATGAAAAGACGACCCACAAAATATGGGAAATTTTTTGCAAATCATGTATCTGGTAAGGTACTTATATCTAGAATAAGGAACTCTCACAACCCAAGAATAAAGAGACAAACAATCCAACTAAAAAATATGCAAAGGACCCGAATACATGTTTCTCCGAAGTATATATACATATAGCTAATAAGCACATGAGAAGATATTTGGCATCTTTTCATGCCAAGACATGTAAATAAAAACCACAATGAGATAACACTCCACACCCATTAAGATGACTAGAATCAAAAAGTCAGATAACATCAAGTGCTGACGAGGATGTGGAGAAATAGGAACGCTGATACACTGCTGGTAGAGATGTAAAATTGTGCAGCTGGAAATCAGTCTGGCAGCTCTCAAACGATTAAACACGGTGTTACCATATGGCCCAGCAATTCCACTCTAGTAGATATATACCCAAGAGAAATGAAAACATATGTCCACACAGAAATTTGTACGTGACAACTCATAGCAGAATTATGAACAATAGCCAAAAGGTAGAAACAACCCAATGTCTATCAATGAATAATTGGATAAACAAAATGTCATATATCCATACAAATATTATTCAGCCATAAGGAGAAATGAATTTCTGATTTATGCTACAACATGTATGAACATTGAAAACATTATGCTAAGTGAAATAAGCTAGACACAAAGGGACCAATATTGTATGATTTCATTTCTATGAAATACTGAAATTAGGCAAAATGCATAGAGACAGATTAATGCTTACGAGGGGCTATTGATCTGGTTATCACTGCTGAGTGTTCAACTTGACAAAAGCAGAATAAGAACCTCCATAAGCATCATTCCCAAGTTGGCCCCTGATGTTGGCTATGGGGACAGATTGCATACATTGGAGCCCTTTTATCATGGAAGTTACAGTTACTTACCAACATTGGAATAGATCCTTATTCTACATATGATTTTTCTTTCCTTGCTAGCCTTGCTTCTACTTTGTTATTGTTAGGTGACATCTAGTCAGCTCCAGCTCATGGTAACACTATGTACAACAGAATGAAACACTGCCCAGTCCTACACTGCTCTCATGATCATTGTTATGCTTGAGTCCATTGTTGCAGCCACTGTGTCAATTCACCTCATTTTTGGTCTTCCTCTTTTTCACTGACCCTCGACTTTACCAAGCCTGGTGTCCTTCCCCAGTGACTGGTCCCTCCTGATAACATGTCCAAAGTATGTGAAATGAAGTCTCACCATCCTCATTTCTAAGGAGCATTCTGGCTGTACTTCTTCCAAGGCAGATATGTTCATTCTTTTGGCAGTCTGTGGTACACTCAACATTCTTTGCCAACACTGTAACAGAAAGCTGTCAATTCTTTTTTGGTCTTCCTTCATTGTCCAGCTTTCACATGCATATGAAGTGAATGAAAACACCATGGCTAGGGTCAGGCGCACCTTATTCCTTAAAGTGACATCTTTGCTTTATAACACTTTAAAGAGGTCCTTTGCAGCAGATTTTCACAATGCACGGTCGTTTGATTTTTGCTTCTAGTAGCACCACTATATGTGGACTCATAAATGCCTCATCTATACCACAGAATCACACATAACACCATCTATAACCAAGAAGATGGTCTTACAGAAAAGGCACTGGGGCTATGGGCTTATGCCATGAGTTTTACTATATGCCCCATCACCCAGAAGCAGGTGGCTTGATTGAAATGTGAAGTCACAGGACACCATCTGGGAGACAATACCCTGTGAGGTTGGGCACTCCTTCAGCATACAGTATGTGTCTTATACCAGCAACAAATGTATGGTGTCATTTCCCTTATAGACAGTATGCAATGGTCTAAAACCCAAAAGGTGGAAATGAGAATGCCTCCATATTATTACATATTACAATTACTATTACTGTTTTTTTGTTGTGAGACACGGTTGAGTTCATTCCAACTCATAGCAGCTGTAGGTGCAACAGAATAAAACACTGCTTGGTCCTGCACCCACCATCCTCACAATCATTTCTATATTTGAATCTATTGTTGTAGCCACTGTGTTAATTTATCTAGTTGAGGGAATTTTTTTTTTTTTTTTTTTTTGCTGACCCCCTAATTTACTAAGCAAGATGTCCTTTTCCAGAGACTGGTCCCTCCTGATAACATTTCCAAAGATGTGAGACAAAATCTCACCATCCTCGCTTCAAATGAGAATTCTGGCTATACTTTCTCTAAGACATTACTATTTCCTACTGTCATGGATTGAATCCTACCCCTAAAATTGTGTATCACCCTGGCTATGCAATGATTCGCAGTATTGTGTGCTGTCCAAGATTTTGTGATCTGATGTGATTTTCCTATGCACTGTAAACCCTACCTCTATGATGTCAATGAGGTGGGATTATCGGCAGGTATGTTAATGAGACAGGACTCAATCTATAAGATTAGGTTTTGTATTAAGTCAATCTCTTTTGAGGTATAAAAGAGAAAAATGAACAGAGAGACAGGGGGACCTCATACCACCAAGAAAGTAGTGCCAGGAGCAGAATGTATCCTTGGGATGCAGGGTCCCTGTGCTGAGAAGCTCCTAGACCAGGGCAGAATTGATGACAAGGACCTTCCTCTAGAGCCAACAGAGAGAGAAAGCCTTCCCCTGTAACTGGCACCTTGAATTCAGACTTCTAGCCTCCTAGACTGTAAGAGAATAAATTTGCCTTTGTTAAGCCATCTACTTGTGGTATTTCTGTTATAGCAGCACTAGGTAACTAAGCCACCTACGGAAGAGCCCACACCAGAGTGTGTCACCCCGTGAATGCCCAGACCATGGCATGGCTGCAGAGCGAGCCAGCCCCCCGTGGCCCACTGCCCAGCTGCCTACCAGGACGCTGGGCAGCAGCGCTGCTCCAGCTTGGTCTGCCGTGTCCCTCAGTGCCAGTGGATGGTGAGTGGCTGGGAGGTGCAGGGCCTGGGGTGGTGCCTGGGGTCCCGGTGGGGAAGGGGAAGCTCACTGAGGCTGCTCCTTCAGAAGGAATGGGCAAGCAGAGAGCCTGGGAGGGAATGAGGCAAACAGCCCTCCTGTGACCCAGCATCCCTATCCGGACCCTTCAAGTCTCCTCTTGCCCTGGTTCCGGCACTCTCTCTGTGCCGCTGAACCTTCCCTTTAGCACCAGGTGCATCCGGAGGGAGCCTGTGGTCAGCCCTTCAGTCCCTACGCTAGCTTTCCCAAGATCTGCAGAAAATTCTTTAAGATAAAGTTGCCTCTAGGGTGCCCTCAAACCTATTCTGCAGAGATTTAATTTCCCACCATCCCTCATTTCTCAACATCTAAGAAATGTGTCTTCAGAAGGCAAGGCCAGTGTTTGGAAGACTCCTTCCAATATTTTGACTTGGTTCAGAAAGATCTGAAAGATGAGTGGGAATAAACTAGGCAAAGACGGGAGGAGAGTGTGCCCTGGGTAGAGGGAATAGCACGTGTAAAGGCCCTGTGCATGGCAGGGAAAATGGGAAACAGGATATCAGATAGAGTCTCTGGAGCCAAGGGTATAAGGCAAGGATGTCGTGCCACATGAGGCTGGAGAAAGAGATAGGGGCTAGATTATTGCAGAATCTCTGAGAGTCGACCCACTTTTGTTGTTTGAAGCTGCACTCAGCTTTTAATACTTTCCTTAAATTAGCGTGGTCAGAGCCCTGCCGTCAAGTCCATTTTGAAAAGCTCATTCAGCTGTATTTTGATTTTGAAACAAAACCCCCTTGATTTGGGGGAACTGAAAGAAGAAAGCTTCAAGGCCAGGAGCTTTCACACCCATGAGAGGTTTCCAGTTAGTCCAAGCTTGGTGAAGGAAAAAAACCCTTGGCTGATTTAGGATGCTTTGTAATGATATAAAATGTCTTCCCTATTTAGCAATGTTGGGTAAAACTAGAAGAAGACAGGGCAAAAAGAATAGTGATGGTTTGGGGAAAGGGGAAAACCAAGAGAAAAAAGAACTCCAGATACTGTCTTAGAATTTTCACTGTTTTTTGTCCTTAATACCACGTAAAGGGCTCTTTGCTTCTGATCAAGGATGAATGTCTTATTGCCGATAAAGACTGCTGTTAATTCTTTACTTAAGTTGAGATATACTTCATATAACATAAAATTCAATATTTTGGAGTGTCCAATTCTGTTGCTTTTACTCTATTCACTGTATTGTGCAACCATCACCACCATCTGATTTCAGAACATTCTGGAAGAGAGGAAAAAAAAACAAAACTAATACCAGTCAGTCCACTATTAATTCTTTATGGTAGTATTTTTTTTTTGCTTGATTGACACTGAGATATGAAATTAAGCTAATTTTAAAGAAGGCAAGTAGAATAAATAGGAGTCCTATTAACTTTTGAATTACATGTACTGTTGCACCAATTTTCATTCCTCTTAAAGAAATATCTGTGTAATCCAGGTTTTCAAGTTCATCCCATTATCACTGCTTAAGCAGAATGGCAGATAGGGATCAATATTTTGTGCTTATTTGACTTGATGTTGGTCAGAGAAAATTGTAGGCAGAAATATCATTGGATAAAAAGAAAGACAACAGCAGCAGAGCACACGTTTTCTTGTTTTGTTAGGAATGCCTCGTTTCCTCCCTTCTTCCTTTTCTGGTGGAGAATTATGGTTACACTTCCTTTTAAGAAACTCCATTTGCTGGAGGCAGGGCCAAGATGGCTGACTAGGTAGAAGCTACCACAGATCCCTTTTGCAAAGAAGACTCTGAAAAACAAGTGAATCGATCACATATATGACAATCTATGAACCTGGCCATCAAACACGGAACTAAGGAGTTGACCTGAGTGACAAGGGAGAGAAAAGCCACACGGTGAAGCAGCGACTGCTTCTGGAACTGGCGTCCTCCGCCACAGCCCTTGAGCCCTTGCACTTCCCTGGTGCCAGAGTGGTTGGGCTGATCACAGCTTACTGAGATGGGGCAAACACAGGACGTAGCCCTAACCCCTAACCCCTAACCCCCTGGAGTAACCTCGGCAGAGACTCAGCCAGTGCAAGCAGGCTGCACACTGACGCGGCTGACAGGAGAACGAGAACCCACGGGGAAGCAGAGACTGTTTTCGGAGCCTGGAGCCAGTGTCCCAGTCAGAAAACATTGGCCCTGGCCTTTGGTCTAAGCACAGAGGAGCAGATCACAGCTTCCTGAGATGGCAAAAGCACGGGAAAAAGCCCTAACCCCGTGGAGAAACCTCAGTGGGAAACCCAGCCGGCGCATGCAGGCTACATGCTGACGCAGCTAACAGAAGTAGGAGAAATCACGGGGAAGGAGCAACTGGCTTTGGTGCCTGGAGTGCAGCTTCCCAGCCAGTAAACCTTGGCAATGGGCTTTGGACTAGGAGCGAAGGAGCTGATCACGGCTTCCTGAGACAGCGCAAGCACAGGATGCAGGCCTGACCCTCGGGGGCAATCTCAACCCAGCCAGCACACACAGGCTACACGCCTTTCTGGAATCTCAGATAAAAGTCTTCACCAAAAAAGATAAGTAACTTTGTCTATATCGTGCTACTCTTTCCTATCTATCTGATCCCTCCCCTCCCTGCCCCAGATGGCTTCATTAACATTGGAATTTCCTGGGCCAGGGAGTGAAGTGCTCTGCGTTTTTTTTTTTTTTTTCCTAACCCATTCTCCTGGCCTGAGAGAAGCAGCAATTAACTATCTGGGAGAGAAAAATCCTTCACTGACTTTCCTTAACTGGAATCATACAGAACCAGCTCCAGCCAAGCAAAAGAGATCCACAGACTCTGGCTTTCATCCGTACAGGGAACCAGGTGGCTATTATAATGCAAAGGCAATTCTAATAGAGATCTGACTGTAATAGTTTTAGCAAAGCAGTGGAAAGACAAGTTTTGGAGCTCTGATACCTCTCTACCTATTAAACAGAGCCCTCGCTAATCCACAGCAGGGAACTGAGGGCTAAAGCTCCACCCACACCACCTAACCACCTGCTAAAGGGGTCTGAGGATAGTGACACCTACCACTCTTTAGAGGTACAAGCATTGGGTGCCTAAGGTACAGCAGCAGAGCGCACCCACCAAAGTGCTCTAGGAATAGAGAAACTCCTACCTCACTGGCACATGGGGGAAGGCTGTCAGCATCCTGCCCTCCTCGGAGTGTGACCCCATGCTGCAACTAGAATCTGGTGCATACAACCACTACTCCTCTAAGTAAAGAGGTGACAGCCTACACCACACACTAGGTGACCCACAATCAGCACACCTAAGCTGATTCTGTTCAAGAATAGTGAATGGACTCATAGGCTCATATATTTGGTAACAGCTCAAACCAGCTGGTAATAGGACATAACTGATTCAAAGGCTACAGTAATCAAGATAGCACAATCTAGTAGCCCATCTGGGTATATTGAAACAAACCAAAACAAGAAGATAAACCTCAGTGAGCAAATATAAAATAAATCATTACAATATATTATAGATGGCTCGAAGACAGCAGTCGATATCAAATCACATAAAGAAGCAGACCATGATTGCTTCTACAAATCCCCAAATTAAAGAATCAAAATCTTTACCAAATGAAGATACATTCCTGGAATTGCCAGATGTAGAATATAAAAAACCAATACACAGAACGCTTCAAGACGTCAGAGATGATCTCAGAAATGAAATAAGGAAATCTGCAGAAAAAGCCAAGGAACACACTGATAAAGCGGTTGAAGAAATCAAAAAGATTATTCAAGAACGTAGTGAAAAAATTAATGAGCTGCAAGAATCCATAGAGAGACAGCATTCAGAAATCCAAAGGATTAATAATAAAATTACAGAATTAGACAACTCCACAGGAAGTCAGAGGAGCAGAATTGAGGAACTGGAATGCAGAGTGGGGGAGTTAGAGGATAAGGCAATTGACACCAATATAGTTGAAGAAAAATCAGATAAAAGAATTTTAAAAAAGGAAGAAACCCTAAAAATCATGTGGGACTCTTATCAAGAAGAATAACTTGCATGTGTTTGGAGTTCCAGAACAGGGAGGGAAAACAGAAAATACAGAGAGAATAGTTGAAGATCTGTTGGCAGAAAACTACCCTGGCATTGTGAAAGATGAAAGGATATCTATACAAGATGCTCATCGAACACCATACAAGATAGATCCCAAAAGAAAATCACCAAAGCATATTATCATCAAACTGGCCAAAACCAAAGATAAAGAGAAAATCTGAAAAGCAGCCAGGGATAAACGAAAAGTCACCTACAAAGAGAATCAATAAGAATAAGTTCTGACTACTCGGCAGAAACTATGCAGTCAAGAAGGCAATGGGATGACATATATAGAGCACTGAAGGAGAAAAACTGCCAGCCAAGGATCATATATCCAGCAAAACTCTCTCTCAAATATGAAGGTGAAATTAAGACATTTACAGATAAACGCAAGCTTAGATAATTTGCAAAAACCAAACCAAAGCTACAAGAATTACTAAAGGAAATTCTTTGGTCAGAAAATCAATAATATCAGATACAAATACAAAACAAGGTCACGGAACAAAACATCCTGATATAAACTCAAATAGGGAAATCACACACAAAAATATGATTTATTTAAAAAAGAAAAAATGCTCAAAACAGGGAATAGTTGAAGTCATTATGTAAAAGATTACAATAATCAAAAAAGAGGGACTAAATACAGGAGGCATAGATCTTCCATATGGAGAGGAAAACATGGAGATACAAAAAAAAAGGATGATACAAATTAGGCTTTTACTTAGAAAAATAGGAGTAAATATTAAGGTAACAACAAAGAGGTCTAACAAGTCCATACTTCAAAATGAAAACCAAGATAAACATAACGACTCAGCAAAAATAAATTCAACTACTATGAAAATGAGGAGCACACAATTTACATAGAAAAACTTCTCAGCACAAAAAAAGTAAGTGGAAAAATGACATTGTCAACAACACACAGAAAAAGGCATCAAAATGGCAGCACTAAATTCATACTTATCTATTATTACGCTAAATGTAAATGGGCTAAATGCACCAATAGAGAGTTGCAGACTGGATAAAAAAACACGATCTTTCTATATGCTGCCTACAAGAGACACACCTTAGACTTAGAGACACACACTAAAACTCAAAGGATGGAAAAAATACATCATGCAAACAACAATCAAAAAACAGCAGGAGTGGCAATATTAATTTCTGACAAAATAGACTCTGAAGTTAAATCCACCACAAAGGATAAAGAAGGACACTACATAATGATTAAAGGGACAATTGACCAGGAAGATATAACCATATTAAATATTTATGCACCCAATGACAGGGTTGTACAATACATAAAACAAACTTTAACAGAATTGAAGTGAGATAGACGCCTCCACAATTATAGTAGGAGACTTCAACACACCACTTTCGGTGAAGGATAAGACTTCCAGTAAGATGCTCAATAGAGACACGGAAGATCTAATTGCTACAATCAACCAACTTGACCTCATAGACTTATACAGAACACTCCACCCAACTGCTGCAAAGTATACTTTTTTTCTAGTGCACATGGAACATTCTCTAAAATAGATCACATATTAGGTCATAAAACAATCCTTTGCAGAATCCGAAACGTTGAAATATTACAAAGCATCTTCTCAGACCATAAGGCCATAAAAGTAGAAATCAATAACAGAAAAATCAGGGAAAAGAAATCTAATACTTGGAAACTGAACAATACCCTGCTCAAAAAAGACTGGGTTATAGAAGACATTAAGGAGGGAATAAAGAAATTCATAGAGTGCAACGAGACTGAAACACTTCCTATCAAACCTCTGGGACACAGCGAAAGCAGTGCTCAGAGGTGAATTTATATTGATAAATGCGCACATACATAAAGAAGAAAGAGCCAAAATCAGAGAACTGTCCCTACAACTTGAACAAATAGAAAGCGAGCAACAAAAGAATCCATCAGGCACCAGAAGAAAACAAATAATAAAAATTACAGCAGAATTAAATGAATTAGAGGACAGAAAAACAACTGAAGGAATTAACAAAGCCAAAAGAGGGTTCTTTGAAAAAATATAAAAAATTGATAAACCATTGGCCAGACTGACTAAAGAAATACAGGAAAGGAAACAAATAACCCAGATGAGAAATGAGATGGGCCATATCACAACAGACCCAACAGAAATTAAAAGAATCATATCAGATTACTACAAAAATTGTACTCTAACAAATTGAAAACTTAGAAGAAACGGATGAATTCCTAGAAACATACTACCTGCCTAAACTAACACGATCAGAAGTAGAACAACTAAATAGACCCATAACAAAAGCGATTGAAAAGTTAATCAAAAACTCCCAACAAGGGCTTCCAGCCAAGATGGCTGACTAGGTAGACGCTACCTCGGATCCCTCTTGCAACAAAGACTCAGAAAAACAAGTGAATCGATCACATACATGACAATCTACGAACCCTGAGCAACAAACACAGATTTAAAGAGTTGACCTGAGTGACAGAGACGGAGAATGAACAACTACGGGGAAGTAGAGACTGTTTTTGGAGCCTGGAGCCAGCGTCTCAGTCAGGTAACCTTGGCGCCGGGCTTAGGAATGGATGCAGGGGAGCTGAACACAACATCCTGTGATGGTGCAAACACGGGGCGCAGCCCTACCCCCCTGAACTGACCTCAGGAGGGGGGCCAGCCAGTCAGCGCGGGCGGCGCAGTGATGCGGCTGGTGGGAGGAGAAGTCCCTGGGAGGCAGCGTCTGGTTTTGGAGCTGGGAGTGCAGCGTCCCAGCCGGGGAACCTTGATGCTGGGCTTTGGAGTGGCAGTGGAGGAACTCACTGCGGCATCTGCGGGCCAGACCCTTGGGGGCAATCTCTACCCAGCCAGCGCACATAGGCAACACGCCCCTCGGGAATCTCAGATAAAAGTCATCCCAAGCAAGATAAGTAACTTTGTCTATATTCCGAGGTGCTACTCTCTCCTGTTTTTATGAACCCTCTCCTCCCCTTCCCAGGCGGCTTCATCAACATTGGAATTTCCTGAGCCAGAGGGAGAACTGCTCCGCGGTTTTTCTTCCCCCCCCCTTTTTTTTTTTTTTTGGTCTTTTTCTAGCCCATTCTTCCGGCCTGAGAAAAGCAACCACAAAAAACCCAGGAACCAAAAATCCTTCCCTAATTGGACTAAAAACACAGAACCAGCTCCAGCCAAGCATATGTGATCCAGTCTCCAGCTTTCATCCCTACAGGGAACAAGGTGGCTATTATAATGCAAAGGCATTTCTGATAGGGATCTGACTGCATTTTTTTTAGCGGATTTACTGGAAAGACAAGTTTCCCAGGTCTGATATCTCTGCGTACTGAACGGAGCCCTCACTGACCCACAACAGGGAACTGAGGGCTGAAGCTCCCCCCACACCACCTAGCCTCCTGCTTTAGGGGTCTAAGGAGGGTGACACCTACCAATCTGTAGAGGTACTTGCATTGGGTGCCTAAGGTACAGCTGCAGAGCCCACCCACCAAAGTGCTTTAGGAATAGAGACACACCTTCCTCACTGACATATGGGGGAAGCCTGTCAGCATCCTGCCCCCCCCAGAGTGTGAACCCCAGCTGCTACTAGAATCTGGGGCACACAACTATCCCCACTACTTCTCAAGGTGGATAGGTGATAGGCTGCATCACACACTTGACCCAAAATCAGACTCTACTCAAGAATAGTGAATGGACTCAGGCATATATATCTGGTAACAACCCAAACCAGCTGGTAATAGGTCATAAGTAAGTCAAGGGCTACAACAATCAAGACAGCACAATCTAGTAGCCCATCCATGTATATTGAAAGAAAACAAAACAAGATAAGACTCAGTGAGCAAATATAGAATAAATCACTACAATATCTTAGTGATGGCTCGGAGACAGCAGTCGATATCAAAGCACATAAAGAAACAGACCATGACTGCTTCTACAACCCCCCAAATGAATCAAAATCTTTCCCAAATGAAGATACAATCTTGGAATTATCAGATACAGAATATAAAAAACTAATTTACAGAATGCTTCAAGACATCAGGGATGACCTCAGAAATGAAATAAGGCAATCTGCAGAAAAAGCCAAGGAACACACTGATAAAAGAGTTGAAGAACTCAAAAAGATTATTCAAGAACATAGTGGAAAAATTAATAAGTTGCACGAATCCATAGAGAGACAGCATTCAGAAACCCAAAAGATTAACAATAAAATTACAGAATTAGACAACGCAATATGAAGTCAGAGGAGCAGACTCGAGCAATTAGAATGCAGAGTGGGAGATCTGGAGGACCAGGGAATTAACACCAACATAGCTGAAAAAACAATCAGATAAAAGAATTTTAAAAAATGAAGAAACCCTAAGAATCATGTGGGACTCTATCAAGAAGGATAACTTACGTGTGATTGGAGTCCCAGAACAGGGAGGGAGGACAGAAAACACAGAGAGAATAATTGAAGATCTGCTGACAGAAAACTTCCCTGACATCATGAAAGACAAAAGGATATCTATCCAAGATGCTCATCGAACCCCATTTAAGATTGATCCAAAAAGAAAATCACCAAGACATATTATCATCAAACTTGCCAAAACCAAAGATAAAATTTTAAAAGCAGCCAGGGATAAATGAACGGTCTCCTACGAGGGAGAATCAATAAGAATAAGTTCAGACTTGTACTCAGCAGAAACCATGCAGGCAAGAAGGCAGTGGGATGACATATACAGAGCACTGAAGGAGAAAAACTGCCAGCCAAGGATCATATACCCAGCAAAACTCTCTCTGAAATATGAAGGTGAAATTAAGATATTTACAGATAAACACAAGCTTAGAGAATTTGCAAAAACCAAACCAAAGCTACAAGAAATACTAAAGGAAATCGTTTGGTCAGAAAACCAATAATATCAGATACCAAAACAACACAAGGTCACAAAACATCCTGATATCAACTCAAATAGGGAAATCACAAAAACAAATTAAGATTAATTAAAAAAAATGCTCAAAACAGGGAATCGTTGAAGTCAATATGTAAAAGATCACAATAATCAAAAAGAGGGACTAAATACAGGTGGCATAGAACTGCCATATGGAGAGAGATACAAGGCGATATAGGACAATACAAGTTAGGTTTTTACTTAGAAAAATAGGGGTAAATATTAAGGAAACCACAAAGAGGCATAACAAGTCCATAACTCAAAATAAAAACCAAGAAAAACATAACGACTCAGCAAACACAAAGTCAAATACTATGAAAATGAGAAACACACAATCTACAAAGAAAACCGTCTCAGCACAAAAAAGTAAGTGGAAAAATGAAATTGTCAACAACACACATAAAACAGCATCAAAATGACAGCGCTCAACACATACTTATCTATAATTATGCTGAATGTAAATGGACTAAATGCACCAATAAAGAGACAGGGAGTCTCAGACTGGATAAAGAAACATGATCTGTCTATATGCTGCCTACAAGAGACACACCTTAGACTTAGAGACACAAACGAACTAAAACTCAAAGGATGGAAAAATACATGAAGCAAACAATAAGCAAAAAAGAGCAGGAGTAGCAATATTAATTTCTGACAAAATAGACTTTAAAGTTAAATCCACCACAAAGGATAAAGAAGGACACTACATAATGATTAAAGGGACAATTGACCAGGAAGATATAACCATACTAAATATTTATGCACCCAATGACAGGGCTGTACAATACATAAAACAAACTTTAACAGAACTGAAAAATGAGATAGACGCCTCCACAATTATAGTAGGAGACTTCAACACACCACTTTCGGAGAAGGACAGGACATCCAGTAAGAAGCTCAATAGAGACACGGAAGACCATTAATAATTGCTACAGTCAACCAACTTGACCTCAATGACTTATACAGAACACTCCACCCAACTGCTGCAAACTATACTTTTTTTCTAGTGCACATGGAACATTCTCCAGAATAGACCACATATTAGGTCATAACAAAAACCTTTGCAGAATCCAAAATATCGAAATATTACAAAGCATCTTCTCAGACCATAAGGCCATAAAAGTGGAAATCAATAACAGAAAAATTAGGGAAAAGAAATCAAATACTTGGAAACTGAACAATACCCTCCTGAAAAAACACTGGGTTATAGAAGACATTAAGGAGGGAATAAAGAAATTCATAGAATGCAACGAGAATGAAAACACTTCCTATCAAAACCTCTGGGACACAGCGAAAGCAGTGCTCAGAGGTCAACTTATATCGATAAATGCACAAATACAAAAAGAAGAAAGAGCCAAAATCAGAGAACTGTCCCTACAACTTGAACAAATAGAAAGCGAGCAACAAAAGAATCCATCAGGCACCAGAAGAAAACAAATAATGAAAATTAAAGCTGAACTAAATGAATTACAGAACAGGAAAACAATTGAAAGAATTCACAAAGCCAAAAGCTGGTTCTTTGAAAAAATTAAAGAAATTGATAAACCATTGGCCAGACTGAGTAAAGAAATACAGGAAAGGAAACAAATAACCTGAATAAGAAACGAGATGGGCCACATCACAACAGACCCAACCAAAATTAAAAGAATCATATCAGATTATTACGAAAAATTGTACTCTAACAAATTTGCAAACCTAGAAGAAATGGATGAATTCCTGGAAAAACACTACCTATCTAACACAATCAGAAGTAGAACAACTAAATAGACCCATAACAGAAAAAGAGATTGAAACGGTAATCAAAAAACTCCCAACAAAAAAAAAAGCCCTGGCCCGGATGGCTTTACTGCAGAGTTCTACCAAACTTTCAGAGAAGAGTTAACAGCACTACTATTAAAGGTATTTCAAAGCATAGAAAATGACGGAATACTACCTAACTCATTCTATGAAGCCACCGTATCCCTGATACCAAAACCAGGTAAAGACATCACAAAAACATAGATGCAAAAACCTCAACAAAATTCTAGCCAATAGAATTCAACAACATATCAAAAAATTAATCCATCGTGACCAAGTGGGATTTATACCAGGTATGCAAGGCTGGTGTAATATTAGAAAAACCATTAATGTAACCCACCATATAAATAAAACAAAAGACAAAAACCACATGATCTTATCAATTGATGCAGAAAAGGCATTTGACAAAGTCCAAAAACCATTTATGATAAAAACTCTCAGCAAAATAGGAATTGAAGGAAAATTCCTCGACATAATAAAGGGCATCTATACAAAGCCAACAGCCAACATCACTCTAAATGGAGAGAGCCTGAAAGCATTTCCCTTGAGAACGGGAACCAGACAGGGATGCCCTTTATCACCGCTCTTATTCAACATTGTGCTAGAGGTCCTAGCCAGAGCAATTAGGCTAGACAAAGAAATAAAGGGCATCGGCATTGGCAAGGAGGAAGTAAAATTATCTCTATTTGCAGATGACATGATCTTATACACAGAAAACCCTAAGGGATCCTCCAGAAAACTACTGAAACTAGTAGAAGAGTTTGGCAAAGTCTCAGGTTATAAGATAAACATACAAAAATCACTTGGATTCCTCTACATTAACAAAAAGAACATCGAAGAGGAAATACCGAATCAATACCATTCACAGTAGCCACCAAGAAGATAAAATATTTAGGAATAAATCTTACCAAAGATGTAAAAGACCTATACAAAGAAAACTACAAAGTACTACTACAAGAAACTAAAAAGGACTTACTTAAGTGGAAAAACATACCTTACTCATGGATAGGAAGAATTAACATAGTAAAAATGTCTATTCTACCAAAAGCCATCTATACATACAATGCACTTCCGATCCAAATTCCAATGTCATTTTTTAATGTGATAGAGAAACAAATCACCAACTTCATATGGAAGGGAAAGAAGCCTCGGATAAGCAAAGCATTACCGAAAAAGAAGAAAGTGGGAGGCCTCACTCTACCTGATTTCAGAACCTATTATACAGCCACAGTAGTCAAAACAGCCTGGTACTGGTACAACAACAGACACATAGACCAATGGAACAGAATTGAGAACCCAGATATAAATCCATCCACATATGAGCAGCTGATATTTGACAAAGGCCCAGTGTCAGTTAAGTGGGGAAAAGATAGTCTTTTTAACAAATGGTGCTGCATAACTGGATATCCATTTGCAAAAAAATGAAACAGGACCCATACCTCACACCATGCACAAAAACTAACTCCAAGTGGATCAAAGACCTAAACATAAAGACTAAAATGATAAAGATCATGGAGGAAAAAATAGGGACAACCTTAGGAGCCGTAATACAAGGCATAAAGAGAATACAAAACATTACCAAAAATGACGAAGAGAAACCAGATAACTGGGAGCTCCTAAAAATCAAACACCTATGCTCATCTAAAGACTTCACCAAAAGAGTAAAAAGACCACCTATAGATTGGGAAAGAATTTTCAGCTATGACATCTCCGACCAGCGCCTGATCTCTAAAATCTATATGATTCTGTCAAAACTCAACCACAAAAAGACAAACAACCCAATCAAGAAGTGGGCAAAGGATATGAACACGCACTTCACCAAAGAAGATATTCAGGTAGCTAACAGATACATGAGAAAATGCTCTTGATCATTAGCCATTAGAGAAATGCAAATTCAAACTACGATGAGATTCCATCTCACTCCAACAAGGCTGGCATTAATCCAAAAAACACAAAATAATAAATGTTGGAGAGGCTGCGGAGAGATTGGAACTCTTATACACTGCTGGTGGGAATGTAAAATGGTACAACCGCTTTGGAAATCTATCTGGCGTTATCTTAAACAGTTAGAAATAGAACTACCATACAACCCACAAATCCCACTCCTCAGAATATACCCTAGAGAAATAAGAGCCTTCACAGAAACAGATACATGCACACCCATGTTTATTGCAGCTCTGTTTACAATAGCAAAAAGCTGGAAGCAACCAAGGTGTCCATCAACGGATGAATGGTTAAATAAATTGTGGTATATTCACACAATGGAATACTATGCATCGATAAAGAACAGTGACGAATCTGTGAAATATTTCATAACATGGAGGAACCTGGAAGGCATTATGCTGAGTGAAATTAGAGGCAAAAGGACAAATATTGTATAAGATCACTATTATAAGATCTTGAGAAATAGTATAAACTGAGAAGAACACATACTTTTGTGGTTACGAGGGGGGAGGGAGGGTGGAAGAAGGTTGTTTACTGATTAGTTAGTAGATAAGAACTACTTTAGGTGAAGAGAAGGACAACACTCAATACACGGAAGGTCAGCTCAACTGGACTGGACGAAAAGCAAAGAAGTTTCCGGGATAAAATGAATGCTTCTAAGGTCAGCGGAGCAGGGGCGGGGGTCTGGGGAATATGGTTTGAGGGGACTTCTAAGTCAATTGGCAAAATAATACTATTATGAAGACATTCTGCATCCCACTTTGAAATGTAGCGTCTGGGGTCTTAAATGCTAACAAGCGGCCATCTAAGATGCATCAATTGGTCTCAACCCACCTGGAGCAAAGGAGAATGAAGAACACCAAGGTCACACGATAACTCTGAGCTCAAGAGATATAAAGGGCCACATGAACCAGAGACTTACATCATCCTGAGACCAGAAGAACTAGTTGGTGCCCGGCCACAACCGATGACTGCCCTGACAGGGAGCACAACAGAGAACCCCTGAGGGAGCAGGAGATCAGTGGGATGCAGACCCCAAATTCTCATAAAAAAAGACCAGACTTAATGATCTGACTGAGACTAGAGGAATCCTGGCGGTCATGGTCCCCAAACTTTCTGTTGGCCCAGGACAGGAACCATTCCCGAAGACAACTCATCAGACATGGAAGGGACTGGACAATGGGTAGGAGAGAGATGCTGATGAAGAGTGAGCTACTTGTATCAGGTGGACACTTGAGACTGTGTTGGCATCTCCTGTCTGGAGGGGAGATGGGAGGGTAGAGAGGGTTAGAAACTGGCAAAATTGCCACGAAAGGAGAGACTGGAAGGGCTGACTCATTAGGGGGAGAGTAAGTGGGAGTATGGAGTAAGGTGTATATAGGCTTATATGTGACGGACTGACTTGGTTTGTAAATGTTCACTTAAAGCTCAATAAAAATTATTTAAAAAAAATTTTTAATTCATATGGGTGAAAATGTACGTTAAACTCTATTACATGTCATGATCAAGTTTTTAGTAGTGTGTAATACTTTAGTTTAAAGTCAGATTGATTTATTTTTAATGTTAAAGAACATCACACAATTTTCCGACATTAATTCATTGGGATTTTCATCCTATTTTGCTCTTTTATCTTTGTGTGCGATTAGGACTTCTCATAGGTGTTGGGAAGAACAAGGTGGGTGAAAACTTTACAGTAAGATATTTCATTCTTTTTGAAATTACAATGATTTTCTTCATCAAAGGTTTATAGACAGTTTTGGTCTTTTTGCATCACATGGTGTAATTACGAAGGCTTAGATGATATCTGTGTTAAAAGAGCATTAAAAATAATTTTTTTCTGTATATTAATTTTCCCACCCTTGAAAATACTGAAGTTCATTTTGTATGTACTGGGGTGGTGATGGTAATATTTAATAATTGTAACAATACCTCTCATAGAGCCCTCCCTCTGTGCCCGTTTCTGTAGTTACCACTTCACACTTATTTAATCCTTCCAAAATCTGTATGTGATTGATATTATATCCTTTTAACTAACCCAGTTTAATGACACAAATTTTCCAAGATACCATAGTTGGTAAGTGACAGAGTCAGGATCTGAGCCCAAACAATCTGTTTTCACAGTTAGATCTTTTATACCATGGCTTCTTTGTGAACTAAAGATTGTGCCCAGTGCCTGGATGACTGAACAACTCCAAGATGAAGAGTCTCAATGTCTTATCAGCTGAGTCAGTGAACTCTTCCTTATTTTACGACAAATTCTCTATTATGTTGTCTAGTGGCATCCTACAGGATTTACGTGGATCTTTTTCAGCACAGCCAACCAAAGCTAAGGTATGGATATGGATAAGCTATCGCAGCTGCCTTCCCTGCCCTTGCACCATCACTTTGTGTCCTACCTGTGCCCGGTGGACCGTCTGCTTCAGGCACTGCTGCTTCCAGCATTGGGTGGAAAGCTGGAAAGGCTATGAAAGAGATGGGGCTGGAGCAAGGAGGTCTAGGGAAGCAGAAAGGGGAAGTCATTGGGAAACTTTTTATGGAGTCAGAATCAAGGCTCTAAAGCAGGTTTTCTAGTTCTCAGTGCTGCCCAATAATTGCATCTTTCCATTGATTAGTCTATTCTTTAGTATTCTATCCAACAAATGTTTATTGAGTGCTGCTATGTACTGGGCACTGTTCTAGGCAGTGGGTATCCAGCAGTGAATGAAAAACGGCAAGACTCTGCCCTCATGGAACATACATCCTATTGTCAAGAAGATAGATAATAAATAAACAGACAAATAAGATGGTGAAATGTGCTTTGGAGAAAAGCATGAAGCTGCATAAGAGGAAAGGGAATTCTAGGAGAGGGTGAGAAGGTAGATGCGGGAAGGAGGATTGCTTTTAATGTAGGGTAGAAAGGAAGGTGTCTATGATAAGGTGACATTTGAGTCGAGCACAAGCCGTGGGAATGGCTGAAGAAAGACCATTTCAGGAGAGGACACAAGTACAAAGGTCCTGAGGCAAGAGCATGCCTGATGTGTTAGAGAAACAGTAAGGAAACCAGAAAGGCTGTAATGGAGCAAGGGGGGAATGCAGTCGGAGGTGAGACCAAAGTAGTAATGGACGCCAGATCATGTAGGACTTGTTAGCCACTTAGAGGACTTTGACTTTTCCTTTGAGAGAAAAGGCAAAGTTTAAGTAGAAGAGTGACATAATATGACTTATGTTTCATACAAGCATTCCCTTCCCCCACACTTTACCTCTGCATGAACATTACAAAACTTTACACCCAAAAGAATAAGTTCCTTTTACCTATACATCATGTTGGCTTTCAACAGAAAATTACAAGGCATACTATAAAGCAAAAAACAATCTGAAGAGAAAGGGCAGGTATCACAAGCAGACTCAGATAATGCCAGAGGTGTTAGAATTATCAGACTGGGGATTTCAAATGACTATGATTAATATGTTAAGGGCTCTGATGGAAAAAGTGGACAACAGGCAAGAATAGATGAGTAGTCTAACCAAAAAAATTGTGAACAATAAGGAAATGTGAGAAATCAAAATTTGCAGCAGAAATGAATAAGGCATTTGATGCACCTACTGGAAATAGCTGAGGGAAGAATCAGTGAGCTTGAAGATATTTCAGTAGCAACTTCTCAAACTGAAAGTCAAAGAGAAAAAAGATTGGAGGGAAAAAAGGACTATCCAAGAACTGTGGGGCAATCACAAAACATGTAACATATGCATAATGGGAATACTAAGAGGAGAAGAGAGAAAGGAACAGAAGAAAGACTTGAAGCAGTAAGGACTGAGAATTTTCCAAAATTGTTGACAGACACCAAACTACAAATCCAGTAGCCCCAGAAAACACTGAAATAAAAAAAAAAATTTTTTTTTCACCAAGCAAGATAAATTCAAAACCAAAACCTGTTGCTGTCGGGCCGATTCCGACTCATAGTGACAAAGCAAGGTATATACGAAAAAATCTGCACCCAGGCATATCATATTCAAATTGCAGAAAGTCAAACAAAAAGAGATAGTAACACCTCTTCCTTTTTAATTGTTAGAACACATAGAGAAATCAGTAAGGATATAAAAGATTTGAATATCATTATCAACCAAATTAACCTAATTGCCATTTACAGAAATAATACACTTAACCATTGCAGAGTCTAATTCTTTGCAAGTATACATGCAGCATTCATAAACTAGACCGTATAACCCAAATTCTAACTCATGGTGACCCCATGTGTTATAGTAGAACTGTTCCATAGGGTTTTCTTGGCTCTAATCTTTATGGAAGCAGATTGCCAGGCCCTTATTCTGTGGTGCCACTGGGTAGGTTTGAACCACCAACCTTCAGGTTAGTAGACAAAAGCAAACCACTTGTGCCACCTAAGGACTTTAGATACCCATTGCTATTGAGTCAGTTTTGACTCATAGCGACCCTAGTACTGGGTATAAGTGCCTCATAGGGTTTCCAAGGCTGTAATCTTATGGAAGAAGACTGCCACATCTTTCTCCTACAAAGCAGCTGGTGCATTCGGACCTCTAAGCCTTCGGTTAGCATCCGAGTGCTTAACCATTGTACCACCAGGGGACCTTAAGTACCTTATACTGTTGAGTCGATTCTGATTCATAGTGACTCCATCGGACAGAGTAGAACTGCCCCATGAAGTTTCCATGGAGCCACTGGTGAATTCAAACTGCTGACCTTTTGGTTAGCAGCCACATCCCTTAACCACTATGCCACTGCCCTAAAACAGCTTTCAATACATTTAGGAGGATCGGCGTCATAGAGTATGTTATCTGACCACAATGCTATGAAATTAGAAACCAATAACAATAAAATATCTATAAATTTTCCAAATAGTAGAAAATTAAGCAGTGTACTTCTAAATAATTCTTGGTTCAAAGAAGAAATCACAAAGGAAATTAGAAAATACTCTTTCTGGTATAATAATATGTTTCTAGTGAAGGCTTACATAGCAGTTTAGGTTCTCATTCAACAATTTCTGCACAGATTGTTCAGTGACATTGGGTACATTCTTCATGATTCGTGAACTTTCTCAATATTTCTGTTGTGGTTGTTCCACTTTCATTAATCTAGTTGCCCTGCCTCCTTGCATTCTTACCTTGGTTTTAAAGTAATTGTTGACTATTTGGTCTCATAAAGATGATTTTTTATAGGATCACAGTAGTCATGGGTGGTATTCTTTAAAAAATTTTCTTTTTTTTTTATCTATTATTTAGCTAAAAGATAACCTCAGGGTCTAGTTTCAGTTCAAGGTTTAAAGAGTATCTCAGAACAGTAGTCCTGCAGTCTCAACCAGTCGAGTAAGTCTGGTTTTTGTTTAGTTTTTTATGAATTTGAGGTTCTGTTCCACATTTTTGTCCCATACTATCAGGGTCCATCTACTGTGGCCCTGATAAGAATGGTCGGAGGTGGTAGCCGGGCACCATCTAGTTTTTTTCTGGTAGATGAGGTCATGGCTCATGCAGACTCTTTGTCCTGTGTAGACTAGTTTCTTCTTTGAGCCTTTGGTTTCTTTCTTTCTTTTGTTCTGGAGGAGTAGAGACCAATAGTTGTATCCTAGATAGGCAATTGCAAGCTTCCAATAATCTAATTCCCCTGACTCTTACATTCTTATCTTTGTTTTAAAGTAATTGTTTACCATTTGCTCTCATATAGATGATTTTTTTAAAGGGGCACATTACTTATGAGAGGTATTCGTTATTTTGTGAGCCAATCTATTATTTAGCTACTGGGATTAGTTTCAGTCCAAAGTTTGAAGAGTATCTCAAAGCAGTGATTTCAGGGAGTCCTCAAGTGTGAACCAGTCCAGTAAGACCCCTCTTTTTCTATATTTGATGATAAATATATATTTTCTATTTTGCTTTAAGTGGAAGTTTACAAATCAAGTCAGTCTCTCTCATAAAAACTTATATACACCTTGCTACCAAAACCAAACCCACTGCCATTGAGTCAATTCCGACTCATAGGGACCCTATAGGGCAAAGTAGAACTGCCCTGTAGAGTTTCCAAGGAGCACCTAGGTGGATTCGACCCGCTGACCTTTTGGTTAGCAGCTGTAGCACTTAACCACTACTCCACCAGGGTTTCATATACACCTTGCTACGTACCCCCAATTACTCTCCCCCCTAATGAGACAGCCTGCTCCCTCCTTCCACTCTCTTTTTCCATGTCCATTTTGCAAGCTTCTAAGCCCCTCTACCCTGCCATCTCCCCTCCAGTCAGGAGGTGCCAACATAGTCTCAAGTGTCCACCTGGTCCAAGTAGTTCACTCCTCACCAACATCCCTCTACTACCCATTGTCCAGTTCAATCCATGTCCGACGAGCTGGCTTCTGGAATGGTTCCTGTCCTGGGCCAACAGAAGGTCTGGGGACCATGACCACTGGGGTCCTTATGAGAATTTGGGGTCTGTATCCCACTGTTCCCCTGCTCCCTCAGGGGTCCTCCGCTGTGTTCCCTGTCAGGGCAGTCATCGGTTGTGGCTGGGCACCATCTAGATCTTCTGGTCTCAGGATAATGTAGTCTCTGGTTCATGTAGCCCTTTCTGTCTCTTGGGCTTGTAATTACCTTGTGTCCTTGGTGTTCTTCATTATCCTTTGATCCAGGTGGGTTGAGACTCATTGATGCACCTTAGATGGCTGCTTGCTAGCATTTAAGATCCCAGACGCCACCCTTCAAAGTGGGATGCAGAATGTTTTCTTAATGGATTTTATTATGCCAATGGACTTAGATGTCCCCTGAAACCACGGTCCCCAAACCCCTGCCCCTGCTTCGCTAACCTTTGAAGCATTCAGTTTATTCAGGAAACTTCTTTGCTTTTGGTTTAGTCCAGTTGTGCTGACCTCCGCTGTATTGACTGTTGTCCTTCCCTTCACCTAAAGTGGTTCTTATCTACTATCTAATTAGTAAATATCCTTCTCCCACCCTCCCTCCCTCCCTCCTCTCATAACCGCAAAACAATGCATTCTTGTCAGTTTAAACTATTTCTCAAGATCTTATAATAGTGGTCTTATACAATATTTGTCCTTTTGCAACTGACTAATTTCACTCAGCATAATGCCTTCTGGGTTCCTGCATGTTATGAAATGTTTCACAGATTCATCACTGTTCTTTATTGATGCGTAGTATTCCATTGTGTGAATATACCATAATTTATTTATCCATTCATCCTTTGATGGGTACCTTGGTTGCTTCCATTTTTTTGCTATTGTAAATAGTGCTGCAATAAACATGGGTGTGCGTATACCTGTTAGTGTAAAGGCTCTTATTTCTCTAGGATATATTCCGAGGAGTGGGGTCGCTGGGTCCTATGGTAGTTCTATTTCTAGCTTTTTAAGGAAGCGCCGAATAGATTTCCAAAATGGTTGTACCATTTCACATTCCCACCAGCGGTGTATAAGTGTTGCAATGTCTCCAAAGCCTCTCCAACATTTATTATTTTGTGTTTTTGGATTAATGCCAGCCTTGTTGGAGTGAGATGGAATCTCATTGTAGTTTTGATTTGCATTTCTCTAATGGCTAATGATCGAGAGCACTTCATGTATCTGTTAGATGCCTGAATGTCGTCTTTAGTGAAGTGTCTGTTCATATAGTTTTCCCATTTTTAATTGGGTTGTTTGTCTTTTTGTAGTTGAGTCTTAGCAAAATCATGTAGACTTTAGAGATCAGGTGCTGGTAGGAGATGTCATAGCTGAAAATTTTTTCCCAATCTGTAGGTGGTCTTTTTACTCTTTTGGTGAGGTCTTTAGATGAGCATAGGTGTTTGATTATTATTAATAGCTCCCAGTTATCTGGTTTCTCTTCAGCATTTTTAGTAATGTTTTGTATTCAGTTTATGCCATGTATTAGGGCTCCTAACGTTGTCTCTATTTTTTCTTCCATGATCTTTATCGTTTTAGACTTTATGTTTATGTCTTTGATCCATTTGGAGTTAGTTTTTGTGCATGATCTGAGGTATGGGTCCTGTTTCAGTTTTTTGCAGATGGATATCCAGTTATGCCAGCATCATTTGTTAAAAAGACTGTCTTTTCCCCAATTAACTGACACTGGGCCTTTGTCAAATATCAGCTGCTTGTATGTGGATGGATTTATATCTGGATTCTCAATTCTGTTCCATTGGTCTATGTGTCTGTTGTTGTACCAGGCTCTTTCTCCCACTTTCTTCTTCTTTTCCAGCAATGCTTTACTTATCCAGGACTTCTTTCCCTTCCATACGAAGTTGGTGGTTTGTTTCTCTATCTCATTAAAAAATGTCACTGGAATTTGGATCAGAATTGCATTGTATATATAGATGGCTTTTGGTAGAATAGACATTTTTACAATGTTAAGTCTTCCTATCCATGAGCAAGGTATGTTTTTCCACTTACGTATGTCCCTTTTGGTTTCTTGTAGTAGTACCTTGCAGTTTTCTTTGTATAGATCTTTTACGTTTCTGGTTAGATTTATTCCTAAGTATTTTATCTTCTTCAGGGCTACTGTGAATGGAATTGATTTGATGATTTCCTCATTGATCTTCTTTTCGTTGATGTAGAGGAGTCCAAATAATTTTTGTATGTTTATCTTGTAACCTGATACTCTGCTGAACTATTAGTTTCAGTAGTTTTCTTGAGGATTCTTTAGGGTTTTCTGTGTATAAGATCATGTCATCTGCAAACAGAGATATTTTTACTTCTTCCTTACCAATCTGGATGCCCTTTATTTCTTTATCCAGCCTAATTGGTCTGGCTAGGACCTCCAGCACAATGTTGAATAAGAGTGGTGATAAGGGGCATCCTTGTCTGGTTCCCATTGTTAAGGGGGATGTTTTTAGAATGTCTCCATTAAGGATGATGTTGGCTGTTGGTTTTGTATAAATGCCCTTTATTATGCTGAGGAGTTTTCCTTCTATTCCTATTTTGTTGAAAGTTTGTATCATGAATGGGTGCTGGACTTTGTCAAATGCCTTTTCTGCATCAATTCATAAAATCAAGTGGTTCTTGTATTTTCTTTTATTTATATGGTGGATTACACTAATTGTTTTTCTAATATTCAACCATCCTTGCATTAAAAAAAATACCTGGTATAAATCCCACTTGGTTGAGGTCGATTATTTTTTAGATATGTTGTTGAATTCTATTGGCTAGAATTTTGTTGAGGATTTTGCATCTATGTTCATGAAGGATATAAGTCTGTAATTTTCTTTTTTTGTGTTGTCTTTAGCTGGTTTTGGTATCAGGGATATGCTGGCTTCATAGAATAAGTTAGGGAGTATTCCATCCTTTTCTATGCTTTGAAATACCTTTAGTAGTAGTGGTGTTAAGTCTTCTCTGAAAGTTTGGTAGAACTCTACAGTGAAGCCGTCAGGACCAGGGTTTTTTTGGGGGGGAGGGGGGAGTTTTTTGATTACCTCTTCAATCTCTTTTTTGTTATGGATCTATTTAGTTGTTCTACTTCTGTTTGTTTTAGCTTAGGTAGTTAGTGTGTTTCTAGGAATTCATCCATTTCTTCTAGGTTTTCAAATTTTTTAGAGTACATTTTTTTAAAGTAATCTGATAGGATTCTTTTAATTTCAGTTGTGTCTGTTGTGATATGGCCCATCTCATTTCTTTTTTGGGTTATTTATTTCCTTTCCTGTATTTCTTTAGTCAGCCTGGCCAATGGTTTATCAATTTTGTTGATTTTTTCAAAGAACCAGCTTTTGGGCTTGTTAACTCTTTCAATTGTTTTTCTGTTCTCTAATTCATTCAATTATGCTCTAATTTTTATTATTTGTTTTCTTCTGGTTCCTCAAGGTTTCTTTTGTTGCTCTCTTTCTATTTGTTCAAGTTGTAGGGACAGTTCTTTGATTTTGGCTCTTTCTTCTCTCTTTATATGTGTGCATTAGTTGATATAAATTGACCTCTGAGCACTGCTTTAGCTGTGTCCCAAAGGTTTTGATAGGAAGTGTTTTAAGTTGCATTGCATCCTATGAATTTCTTTAGTCCCTCCTTAATGTATTGTATAACCCAGTCTTTTTTGAGCAGGGTATTGTTCAGTTTCCAAGTACTTGATTTGTTTTCCCATTATTGATTTCTACTTTTATGGCCTTATGGTCTGAGAAGATGCTTTGTAATATTTCAATGTCCTGAATTCTATATAGGTTTGCTTTATGACCTAATATGTGGTCTATTCTAGAGAATGTTCCACATGCACTAGAAAAGAAAGTCTCCTTTGCAGCTGTTGGATGGAGTGTTCTGTACAAGTCTATGAGATCAAGTTAGTTGATTGTGGCAATTAGATCTTCTGTGTTTTTGTTCAGCTTCTTACTGGATGTCCTGTCTGTCACTGAAATTGGTGTTTTGAAGTCTCCTACTATAATTGTGGAGGTGTCTAATCTCACTTGTCAATTCTGTTAGAGTTTGTTTTATGTATCTTGCAGCCTTGTCATTGGGTGCATAAATATTTAATATGGTTATATCTCCCTGGTAAATTGTCCCTTTAATCATTATGTAGTGTCCTTTTTTATCATTTGTGGTGGATTTAACTTTAAAGTCTATTTGGTCAGGAATTGATATTGCCACTCCTGCTCTTTTTTGATTGTTGTTTGCTTGATATATTTTTTTCCATCCTTTGAGTTTTAGTTTATTTGTGTCTCTAAGTCTAAGGCATGTCTCTTGTAGGCAGCATATGGACGCATCATGTTTTTTAATCCAGTCTGTGGCTCTCTGTCTCTTTATTGGTGCACTTAAGCCGTTTACATTCAGCGTAATTATAGATAAGTGTGAGTTTAGTGCTGTCATTTTGATGCCTTTTTCTGTGTGTTGTTGACAATTTCATTTTTCCACTTCCTTTTTTTTGTGCTGAGAATTTTTTCTTTGTAAATTGTGTGTTCCTCATTTTCATAGTAGTTAAATTTATTTTTGCTGAGTCATTATGTTTATCTTGGTTTTTATTTTGAAGTATGGAATTGTTAGACCTCTTTGTGGTTACCTTAATATTTACCCCTATGTCTCTAAGTAAAAACCTAGCTTGTATCATCCTATATCAGCTTGGTTTCCTCTTCATATGGAAGATCTATGCCTCCTGTATTTAGTCCCTCTTTTTTGATTATTGTAATCTTTTACATAATGACATCAATGATTCCCTGTTTTGATCATTTTTTTTAATTTATGTTATTTTGTTTTTGTGATTTCCCTATCTGAGTTGATATCAGGATGTTCTGTTTTGTGACCTTGTGTTGTGTTGGTATCTGATATCATTGATTTTCTGACCAAAGAATTTTCTTTAGTAATTCTTATAGCTTTGGTTTGGTTTTTGCAACGTCTCTAAGCTTGTGTTTATCTGTAAATGTCTTAATTTCACCTTTTTATTTGAGAGAGAGTTTTGCTGGATATATGATTCTTGCTTGGCAGTTTTTCTCCTTCAGAGCTCTATATATGTCATCCCATTGCCTTCTTGCCTGCATGGTTTCTGCCTAGTAGTCTGAACTTATTCTTATTGATTCCCCTTTGTAGGTGACTTTTTGTTTATCCCTGGCTGTTTTTAAAATTTTCTATTTATTTTGGTTTTGGCACATTAGATGATAATATATCTTCTTCCTTTTTAGAAGCAGCACAGCTGTATGCCCTGTCTGGTAGGAAGGCTGGGAGGTTAAATCTGGAATCAGGGGCTTTACAAAGAGCAAGCTTGAGAGGGTTCACATTTCAATCGAGTTTATTTCTCATTTTAGGAATGGCCTCTTAAGCAGCAATCTTTGGATTTGGACTAAGTGTGCATTTCTTAAATGGGAGTGTATTTGCTTAGGTCTTATATATCAGAAAGTATAACGAATCCTGGAGCTTTATTTGATTCCATAAATATTTTGAATTTTCTTTTTATTGTGGTCAATATATATGTAACAACACACGTGTGATTCCCACCTTCTTCACATGCACAATTCAGTGACACTGTGTTCATCATGTTGTGCAAGCACCACCGCCATCTGTTTCTAAGCATGTTACTTTTTTAAAAATAATATTTTACTATGTTTTAGGTTCCCGTTCAACAATTTCTCCACAATTTGTTCAGTGACATTGGTTATGTTCTTCGCAATTCTTGAACATTATCCTCATTTACGTTCTGGTTTTCCTGTTCCCTATAATCTCGTTTCCCTGACTCTGACATTCTCATCTTTGTTTAAATTGTTGACCGTCTGGTCCCATATAGGTGATTTTTAAGGAGCACAGTGTTTACAGGTGATGTTCATTATTTTGGGAGCCAGTCTGTTATTCAGGTACAAGGTGACCTCAGGGGTTATATTCAGTTCAAAATTTGAAGAGTATTTCAGGGCAATGATTTCGGGGAGTCCTCAAATCTGAACCAGTCCAGTAAACTTTTTTTTTTAATGAATTTGAGATTTTGTTTTACATTTTTCTCCCATTCTGTCAGAATCCATCTATTGTGGCCCTAATCACAAGGAATGGTAGTGATAGCTGGGCACTAGCTAGTTTTTCTGGTCTCAGGGCAGATGAGGCCGTGGTTTCTGTAGACTATTTGTCTTGTAGACAAGTTTCTTTGAGTCTTTGGCTTCTGTTTTGCTGCAGAGGAGTAGTAGAGACCAATAGTTGTAACTTAGAATGCCGCTATCAAGCTTTTGAAATCCCAGACACTATTCAGCAAACTAAGAGGTAAAATATAACTTTATGAACTATATCATGCCAGTGGACCAAGATGTTCCACGAGACTGTGGTCCTAACACTTCAAATCCAGAAAAACAATTCTGTGAGGTGTTTGATTATATCTAAGAAATATTTATTACTATTTCCTCTATGTGATTTATTATATATATTAATATGTGTGCATAGAATCCAATAGATATATATACATGTATGTTTACACCTATATACACACTTATGTATACTTATATATACTTACTTATACACATATATGCCTGCGTGTGTGTGTGTGTGTGTGTGTATATATATATACACACACATACTCGCATATATATTTTTGGGTTGTTTTTGCTTATCTTTCAAAATTATGTATTACATGCTATCACCAACAAGTTCTTTTTCCTTGTGTACATTTTACTGACATGGTTTGCCTTCATCTAGCTGTATACATTTCACTCTCATTTGGTGTTACCTTTTTTCCATCACCAGAAATAATAATTGTTTACTATCTAGTGAGTGAATTTTCATTTTCCCCCACCCCATCTCTGGTAACGCTAATGAACATTATTTTCTATATATTTTTATTTGTTCATATCATTTCAAAAAAGTAATAACATACAATATTTCTTTTTTGTGACTGACTTATTTCACTCAAAGTAATGTTCTCCAGGTTCCTTCATGTTCCAAAGTGTTCCGGGAACTCCTGGATTACTGAGTAGTATTTCCTTCTACGTGTGTATGACAGTTTACTTATCCCTTAATCAATCGATGGGCACTTAGGTTGTTCCAACCTTTTGCTATCGTGAATAGTGCTGCGATGAAAAAGGTGTCCTTATGTCTGTTTGTGTCACTTCTACCAGATTCCTAAGGCATATACCTGCAGTGGAATTCCTGGGTCATGTAGCAGCTCTACTTCCAGTTTTTTGAGGAACCAGTAGGCTGCTTTGCAAACTGGCTCTATCATTTCGCATTTTCACCAGCAATGGACGAGGGGTTCAGATTTCCCCATGACACCTCCAACACTTGTTATTTTCCATTTTTTTAGTGTTTTTTTTTTACCTTAGTCATCCTAGTGGGAGTGAAATGGTATCTCATTGTGGTTTTGATTTGCATTTCCCTGATGGCTAATGATGTTGAGCATCTTCTCATGTGTCTGTTGGCCATTCAAATATTCCCTTTGGTGAAATGTCTTTTCATGTTCTTCAGCCAGTTTTTATATGGTTATTTGTCTTTTTGTTATTAAGTTGTAGAAGTTTGCTATATATTTTAGATATTAGACTCCAGTCACTTATATCCTTCCCAAATAATTTTTCCCAGCCTGTAGGCTGTCTCTTCCCTATTTTTATTGTCTTTTGATGAGCATAAGTATTTAACTTTGCATGAGGTCCCACTTACATAGTTTCTGATGCTCGGGCATTCATTATTGTGTTTGATAATCTATCACTGAAAATCAGTTTGGTCCAAAAAGGTTTACTCCTATATTTTCTTCCAAGAACTGTATGGTTTAGGCTTAAATCGAGGTCTTTGATCCATATTGATTTAATTTTTGTGTATGGTGTGAGGTATGGTTCTTGTTTTATTTTTCTGCTTGGGGAAATCCAGTTTAGCCAGCACCATTTGTTGAAGAGACTACTTTTTTTCCTTTAAATAGATTTGGCTCACTTGCTGAAAATCAGTTGACCATAGAGGTTTGGATTTATTTCTGGGTTTTCAATTCTGTTGCCTTGGTCTGTGTGTCTGTCATTTAACCAGTACCAGGCTGCTTTGATTTACTGTAGTTTTGTAATATGTTTGGAAGTCAGGAAATGTGAGGTCTGCTACTTCATTCTTTTTCAAAATTGCTTTCACAATCCGGGGTCTCTTGTCTTTCAATAGAAAAAGGAGGAATTTTTTTCCATTTCTGTAAAGAATGGTGTAGAAATTTTGATTAGGGTTTTGTTCTATCTGTAGATCACTTTGTGTAGTATTGACATCTTGATTATATTAAGTCTTCCAATCCATGAGCACAGAATGTCTTTCCATCTATTTAGGCCTTCTTTTTTTTTTCAGCTGTATTTTGTAATTTCACTGTAGAAGCCTTTTACATCTCTGGGTACGTTTATTCCTATATATTTTATTCTCTTAGATGCTATTGTAAATGGAGTTGTTTTCACTCCATAAATATTTATTTTGGAATAAAAATTCCATAAATTTTATTATGTGGCTTGTATATGCTAAGGATGCATCTTAAGCCATTCAGCTTGTGAGGAGAAAGGACCTAGGCGAGGCCAGGGGCTACTTTCTGGGAACTGCCTCTCAACTGTCTTAGTCAAGGTAACAAGTATATTTCAGACAAAACCTTGGTACATCAATATTTATTGTGAAATGTCTATGTATTAAATAAATGCAGCATGAAAAATACTGTGTGATAGTAAATACAGTAGGAAAAACCTAAGAATGGAGTCAGAAGAAAGCATACCTTACAGTGTTTCCCAGGTCTAAAATTCTTTGGCCGTGCCGTTGTGTAAAAGAACTTTCAAAGTGAATAGGAAAAAGAAACATTATTTTTTGAAAGTCCATTCAGAGGAAGAAACGAATGTGGTCCAAAGTGTATCTAAATGTGTAAGAGCACTATTCCCAATTCGAGGATACTGTATTTTAAGCGGTGCCAAGTGATTAAGAGCCTACTAACCCAAATTTGGCAGTTCAAATCCATTATCCACTCCTTGGAAACCCTATGGGTCAGTTCTACTCTGTCCTATAGGATTGCTGTAACTCGGAATGGACTACACGGCAAAGGCTATGCTTTAGGTAAGGAGCCCTGATGGTGCAAGGTTAAGCACTGGGCTGCTAACCAAATACCCAGCAACAGAGGCTCTGGCTTTAGAGAAGAAAGAGCAGGGAATCTGCTCCCATAAAGATTACAGCCTAGGAAACCCTAATCGGCAGTTCTACTCTGCCCTATAGGGTCTCTGTGAGGGGGGATCGACTCCATGGCACAAAATAGCAATGACCACAATTTTTACAAAGCATGAGTGGTGGCTTCAGACATCCTCCTTTGGCGGAAGGGCTAACGTGGAGCTTCCGGGTGAGGAGGTGTAGCCTGCTTTCCAAGAAGCCTCAGAATGCGCCCCAGATGCTCTGTATTCTGCTCCTGCACTGCTCTCCATAAACCAATTGCCTTACAGTCGATTGCAACTCATAGCGACCCTATAGGACAGGGTAGAACGGCCCCATAGGGTTTCCAAGTAATGGCTGGTGGATTCAAACTGGTGACCTTTTGGTTAGCAGCCCTAGCACTTAGCCACTGCACCAGCAGGGCTCAGGAGATCCCATTCCCGCCTTGCTTTAAGAGGTCACACATGCGCACCCTCTCCTGGGACAGGAACTTCTGCACTCTAAAGGTCTCAGGCGTCAGTTGCCGAAGGTCCTCTTCAGGGAGACACGCAGGCATGAGCCAGGGAATGGCAGGGTCCCTAAGGGTAGGTCTAGTGGCTGGGCTGGGCTGTCAAGGGCGAGACCTCAGACCCTGCAGACAACAGTGTACTGCTCTTCCACTTTCTCCTGTCAATTCTCTTACAAACAAAGGTAAAAAAAAAAAAGGCTACTCAAACTCATCCTTAGTAATTTTGCTACTATGCTTTACTCCCATATACGGGCTCTGTTAGAAATGTGTTTATATGAATTCACAGTTTGGAGGCTGTGTATGTTCTGAATGGGTTCTCAGGAAGTTTGTATTTGTATTAAGTGTGTGGATTGGTGGTGTCTACATGAATATTTGGGGTTCAATATGAGTGTGTTTTTGTGGGAGAGTGCAGGGCATGAGATATAGGCATGTGTGCTCGAAGACTTAGAGGTGAGCTGCTTTACAAATTGTGGCTCAGGGGAACACTTTAGGTGTGGCTCTTCTGCCATGAATTTTGGGTCTTTGCGTGTACATAATGGTAGGTTTGGAATGGGTTTCTCTGCTTTCCATTGGGGCATTTGAGGGAGTGTACCTGTGTATATTAGTTTGGGTATAGGACCAGTTCTTTTTCTATATTTGGGGAATGAGGGAGAGTCACTGGTGTGTACTCAGGGCATGTCGTATGGTTGTGTTGCTTTGGGTGCTTTTCTGGAGTTGCACATGCATTCTTCCATGTTTCTTCTGGGGTTTCTATGATTCTGTATTCTGGAAAATTGGGGATTGATTTCTGTTTGAGTATTTTGAATTGTTGGATTATGTATAGGCAGGCATTGTGAGGTTACATTAGTATTGGAAGATACAGCGTCATATTTTAGCATAGGTTTAGTATCCTGGATACTTTAGGCTGTAATTGGGGTATGAGGACAGCTGTATATGTAATGAGTTTGTGTGTTTCATGAAGGGGCATGGCAGTTTAGATGACTATCTTCTAGGGCTATGTGTAATATTTTTCAGTAGGGAGTATGGTATTTTCTGGGAAATGAGGATGGGTGTATATGACGAAAAGATGGGGTTCTGTATTTGCACAGAGAGTGGCATGTTGATATGGTTATGTGTGAGATTTTGAGAAACGTGGGATATGGGACCTGGAATGGGGTTTCAGTGTATTTCTATAGGATGTGTAAGATCTATTTCATTGTGAATGGGGAGTATATACTGGTGTGTGTAAGTCATGAGTGGATGCATGAATTATTCTTGGAGTATTCTACCTGTATTTCTTTGGAAAACGTTGGGGTATGTCTATGTGTGTTTGGGCATATGTGGATGTTGGAAAAGTGAGGCCATGTTCTAGAGATGTGCTATAGTGTTTTGGGTCATGTATACTTTGAGGAATTGGAGATATTTGTGTCTGTGTGTGTGCATGTGTGTGGCGTCTGGTATTTGTGCACACCTGGGCATGTAGGGATGTAGGTTGTGTGTGTATATTAGCTAGAGTGCTAGGATTGGCGGTGTTTTAGAGTTTTATCTGCATCTCTGAATGTGTGGGGTGTATACCCATGGTTGAGTTTTGGGTGAGTGTATGTGGGTTTTGTCTGTATGAAAGCAGTCAGAGTTCCTCTTTGTGACTATTCTGGTCCAATTCTTGCAGAATTTGGTGGTATAGCTTGTATGTGCATTTTCTGTGTTTGTGTGGTGTACTTATATGTATTTATAATATAGATTGAATGTAGCTGTGTTTGTATTTGGTTTCATTGGTTTTCTAGAGTGTTTATTCTGGAGGATGTAGGAGGTTAAGTATGTATATTTGGAAACTGAGAGGTTTATATAAATTGTACATGCTTTTTGGGAATTGTGTATTATATGTGTTTTAGAGATGTGGAATTTTGTGTCGGTCTGTATTAGGGTGGCTTATGAGAGGACATTTTGACCTTGGTCGTGATAGCTAGTTCGATTGTGTGTACAGTGGTCACTGAGTATATATGTGTACTCTTGGTTGTACATGTGCCTGTTCAGGCAAGTGTGGAGAGCACATATATAGTTGCAGGAATGGCTGTGAATATTCACGGACCATAGATTTTCAGTAAAACTCTAGGCAGTAAAAGGTGGTATGTATATGTATTCAGGGTATGGATAGTATTTGTATGTGTGTGTTCAGGAGTTGTGAGTTGCGTGTTCTGGAGGTATATAGCGATATTTGGTTTACATATTAGGGTTGGGAGTTAAGGGTTCTTCTCGTGGTGCAGGTGGAGTGTGTGTACATACTCATAAGAAAGTGGATCAGTTATGCTGGAATCAGTTCCTGTTAACTTGGGATAGTAGATGGAGCATATATGTGCCCAATTGTGGATCAGTGACATCAGGATGGCACCTTGAAATGGGCTGTGGCGGGATTATTTGTATCAGGTAAATTGTCAGCCTTTACAAATCAAGGCTTGCAGCGCTCCCAGTGGAGAGCGAATTGATAAATATTTACACTTGTCAGTGTGTGTGTGTATCTGTGTATGTGCCTGTGTGTCATTAGAATGTGCTAAGCCAGAACACTTCGACATCATTGGGGTACTTTATCAGAGATTGTGAGTGGGGCATTTGGGGGAAGTAGGCCCTTCCATGTGTTAATGGAAAAAAGGTGTAGCAATATTGTGTCCTTTCATCCTGATTTTTCAATCTCTATGTTTAACAAATAATCTGACAAGCCAGAGTATATGAAGAAGAATGGGACATCAGGATTGCAGGAGTGTCATTTACAACCTATGATATGAAGACGACACAACCTCGCATGCTGAAAACGAAGAAAACTTTAAGAACTACCTGACGAAGTTCAAAGATCACAGCTTCAATGTGAATTACACCTGTACATAAAGAAAATGAAAATTGTCACGCTGGACTAACAAAGGAAATAGAGACATATTTGAAGTTGTCCAGGATTTCGTGACCCTTTCATCAACATTCAGTAACCAAGGAAGCAGCAATCAGGACATCAAAGGACGTGTTGTGTTGGGCAGATCTGCTGCAAAAGACCCCCTTAAAGTTGTAAAAATGAAAGAGGTCACTTTGGTAAGAAAGGTGCACCTGTGGCAAGCCTGGCTTGGGAGTCCCACCAAAAGGCTGCCCCTCAGAGCTGGGGAGCCTTTCTAGAGTCAGAGAGCACCAGTAACCAGGAGGTAGGAAAATGTAACGTTAGTACCTGGGCCTGGGAAGAGAGGGCCCCAAGAACCCTGAGTTGAGGGCACCTCAGTTGGCTGAAAAACAGCCAGATACAGACCTTCACAGCCAGAATCTCTCCAACCGTGGCTGTGGGCAGTGTGAACCTTCTGATGTGCTCCTGTGCTGGAAGACCTGAGATCCAGGTGAAGGTCTCAGTGAAACCTGAGCAGGTATGTGGGGCTGGGCCTCACTCTGGTGGCTCAGGGGACCTGACAGGTAAGGGAGATTAGGAACTGGGTGTGTGTTCCTTGAACAATCTGGAAGAATATGCCAGATCCCTCTTGTAGTAGGGCTTCCCAGCCACACCCCTTGTCTCTTCTGTCACAGGAGGCCTTAGGACTCCAAAGAGAGAAAGTATTCACTTTCTGTGGTGTGTCTCATCTCTTGGTGCTGATCTCCACTTTCCCTGGTAGGCTTGGTGCCAGTTCAGTGGGAGTGGAAGAAGCAAGGCAAGGGTTAGGGTCAGATAAGTGACAAGGGAGGGCATGGGGAAGCACTGGCCCTGAGAGAGGGTGGGGAGGGTGGATCTACAGAGCATGGGGAAGCCCACCCGTGAATAGAAATGATTCTTACTTTCTTGACTCCTTTCTTTTCTGAAGCCATTAGGATGCTGCTGGCATTAGGAGGCTCTTGTCAGCGTTCTGTTTTTCTGATGGGGGACCTGACCTTCTTTATTTTCCCCCATGTAATGTGCAGCTACAAACACACCACAGGGTATCAGGTGACCATTATGGACCCCAGTTGACTCCACACAGACCTCCTACCTCGCTTGTACCCACCCAAGGATTGCTGCGCCTTATGATGAGTCTCCTTCCTTTTAGTGGATTCTACTACCCAAAAGTATGCTGCCACCTCTTTCTGGCATGATCCAGTGACTGCTTCTCTGTAGTACAAATGGATTACTTGTAGCCTAACCAGCCTGCTGTGTATGTTATTTCCAACATGACGACTCCATTTTATAGTTTTTATGTGCTCTTTTG